>NC_049901.1:41644301-41899301 GCF_001411555.2 Juglans regia
TGCTGGCCAAATTTACGCCCTTATAATAAGCATAAAATTGATTTTCGGTCGAAAACGTGTATTTTTATTGGTTATAGTCTCTAACATCAAGGCTACAAGTGTCTCGATTTATCTACAGGAAAAATATTTGTATCCCGGCATGTTGTTTTTTATGAGTCATTCTTTCCTTATAAAAATTGCAAATCCACCCGTACCTTCATTCCACTGCCTAATGCTTCATTGCCTTTGTCTTTAACTCCTTCACTTCCACGCCCACTCACCCCTTCTGCAGGTAATAGTTCTTGTTCCTTTGATCCACTGTCAACAGCCCTTGATCAGGACCCAACTACTTGTCTACCGGAAGTCGAGATCACAGATATCCCCACTGCTCCAGCTCAACTTCCCACTTGTGCTTCAGATATTTCAACAGATCCTCTAGCTGCACCTCGGCGCATCATAACCCCGTTCCCAAACCAACAATCTAAAGCCAAAGCTTCCCTTCGTCGGCTTAGTCAGGTATCCCTTACCAACATGCTTACTCGCAGATTGTACCTCACCATTCAAAGAACCAACTTCGTTTACTGAAGCATCCAAGCATGCTTCTTGGCGTGATGCAATGAACCACGAGTTCAATGCATTGATCAAAAATGGAACTTGGGATTTAGTTCCACCAACACCTCATCAAAATCTTGTGGGAAATAAATGGGTATATCGCATCAAAACCCATGCAAATGGCCATATCGAACGCTTCAAAGCTCGCCTGGTTGCCAAGGGGTACCACCAACAAGCTGGTGTCGATTTCTCGAAAACGTTCAGCCTAGTGGTAAAACCGAGCACTGTTCGCCTTGTTTTATCTCTAGCAACATCCAAAGGTTGGCCTTTTCGCCAACTTGACATTCAAAACGCTTTCTTCCATGGCGACCTCCATGACGAAGTATATATGCAGCAGCCTCAAGGGTTCCAACACCCAGATTTTCCACATCATGTTTGTCGCTTACGTAAAAGTCTCTACGGCCTTCGTCAAGCACCTCGTGCTTGGTTTTCAAAACTAACGGAAAAATTGCAGCATTATGGCTTTCGCGGATCCAAGGCAGACACATCCCTCTACATATTTAACCAAGGTCCTATTTATTTGGTAGTTCTTATTTACGTGGACGACATCATTGTTACAGGTTCTAGCATCGCAGCAATTACTAATTTTATCACTCAATTGACTCATGCTCTTCCAGTTAAGGACTTGGGTGAATTATCCTTCTTTCTTGGCATCGAAATATTGTATGATGGATCCGATCTCATTCTCACACAAAGGAAGTATATTGCTGATCTTCTCTGCAGGGTCCAAATGGACAAGGTCAAACCGTGCTCCACACCGATGTCCACTAATTGCCAACTTTCAAAATTCGAGGGAAGTGATTTTGAAGACCCGCAACTCTATCGAAGCACTGTCGGTGCACTTCATTACCTGGGATTTACACGGCCTGATATTGCCTTCTCTGTCCATCGAGTTAGTAAATTTATGCATAACCCCAAGGTGCCCCATTGGCTAGCTGTGAAGCGGATTTTGCGTTATCTCAAACAAACAATCTCCTTTGGTCTTCGTTTTTCCAGCAGCTCTACTCACTCACTTCATGGTTTTAGTGATGCCGACTGGGCGGCAGATAATGATGATAGGAGAAGTGTTGGAGCTTATTGTATTTTTCATGGAAACAATTTGATCTCCTGGAGTTGTAAGCAACAGAAAACGGTTGCACGCAGCAGTACAGAATCTGAGTATAAAGCACTTTCCAACACTGCTGCAGAAATTCAATGGTTGCAGTCCCTACTACATGATCTTGACCTCAAGCTCCCTCACTGTCCGCAGCTATGGTGTGACAATATTGGAGCAACTTACCTGTCTTCAAACCCCATGTTCCATGCCAGAACCAAACATATTGAAATTGACTTTCATTATGCACGAGATCAAGTTTTACAGAAGAAACTCTATGTGTCGTTTTTGTCCACCAAAGACCAACTTGCAGACCTTCTTACCAAGCCACTGGCTGCTGCTCGATTTAATTTATTACGACACAACCTGCATGTGCAAGAGCTGCCCATTTGGTTGAGGGGGCGTATTGGAGCATCAAACGGAACTGCAACAAGCAATTCAGCAAAACAACTTCAAGCAACCGAGTCAAACGGAACTGCAACAAGCAGTTCAGCAAAACAACCTGGAGCACCCGAGTCTTCAACAAAACAAATTCCTCAATTGCCGTGCAGAGTGAAAGAAGCAAAGCCGTGATTCTTGGGATTCTTATCTTGTTCATATTTAATTTTTAAATACTTCCGCATCAAATGTAATTTGTTATACCTGTGTACTATATATAGATCACATCAGAACACTTTAAGTAATATAGCTTTGAATATTCAAACTCTGCTTTCTCTATTTTACTCTAAGACTTTGCAGCAGCAGCAGTAGTAGTAGTACTAGTGTTGATTACATTATAATTTGTACGTGCTTACAAGTTCTGAGAAAAAAGTCAAGAAATATTAATGGCAGTCATTATTCATCACGATGTGCTATTCATGAATATTTGTCTTTTTGCATTCTTCTTCAGTACAACTATACATGAAATACATGCAGCTCGACAATATTATTCACAAGATGTTCTTCCAGCTTCTAGTACTGTTGTTCCCCATGTCTGCAAAAAGTGCTTGGGGCCATCTGACCCTGAAATGCTTGAAAGGTGTATCAAAACATCGGATCATGCTGATGCTACGTATGTGTTTACCAGAGAGATTAACATCACTGTATACACCCGAAGGCCGCGGCCCTATAGGTCCTTCTTCTTGTTATGTTATTTTACAATTTGACCATGATTGTGTCTTCAATGATTTCGGCCATACATGACCATTCTATTATTCTCTATTGAAGCAGTATTGTGAACTTGCTTCAAAAACATCTCCTAATTGTCAAGATTTACCCTCACCACCACCACCACCTCCTGTTCTTCCTGCTCCAAATAATACGCTTTCTCCAACAATAATTCCAATATTAATTCCTCCTCCTTCTGAAAGCCTTCTTCCGCCATCTGCACTAAGTCCAGGTACGTACACTACTCCTTCAGAAAGCATTCATCCTTCTCCTCCACTAAGTAGTATAGCAACTCATTCAGAAAGCAATACTCATTCTCCATCTCTACAAACTTCAGCTATTCCTCCTTCAGAAAACACTCATCCGCCATCTCCACTATCAATTAGTCCAGTTACTACTCCTTCAGAAAGCATTCCTTCGCCATCTCCACTGTCAATTAGTCCAGTTACTCCTTCAGAAAGCATTCCTCCACCATCTCCACTAAGTACTCCAACTATTATTCCTCCTTCAAGTAGCATTATTCATTCGCCTTCTGTTGTGAAATACTATGCAAAGTACACACACCAACGATGACAAATAAAATAAAAGCAACACAATCAAGAACATGACACAGTATTTACGTGGTTTGGCAAATTGCCTACGTCCACAGGAGCTACAGAAATCTTTATTAACCAGAGGAGATTACAAGCACTCAATCTCAACTCACATTCTCTAGGGCTTTTTGTTCTCTCACATAATATGCACTCACAAGACAATTGTTTTCTCTCAAAATATGCTTAAAACTGTCCAACACAAGTCTAATATGACATATATATAGTGAGTGGCGCTGGAAATCCTAATCTGTCAAAAAATGCGTACTTCGCTCTAGCGTACTGTCGAGCGCGACTCAAGCGAACAGCCAAATGAACATTGGCTCGAGCGGAGTGTCGAGCAAACACTAGGGTTTGCATCTATCTCAAGCGGAGTGTCGAGCGGGACTCAAGCGAACTCTCTCTAACTTGCCTTTGCTTGAGCGGTTTGTCCAGAGATGTCGAGCGAACCTTGGCTCGAGCCAACTTCAGCAAACACTTTTTCAACTCCAAAACCAGTCTCCAGATATACCCCAACACCTTCTCCATCAAGCCCACCAAAATCTCCTGAAGCAAGCCCTCATCCACCTCCTTCATCGAGTACTACTCCACCAAGTACTAGTACTACTCCACCTCCACTTTCCTTACCATCTAATTCAACCACACATCTTTTCCCTTTACTTTTCCTCCCAGCTTTCAATTACCCCAAGTTCATGGTGGCGGTGACGGTTGTTGGGAAGGAAGGAGCTGGAGAAACTGGCACGTGTTGGTACCCCAACAAATTTGATGTTTCCCGAGCTTACTGCTACATCAATTTAAGGAAAGGTCATGATTGTAAGACGGAGAGTTTGGGAAGATGCACAAAGAACTTCTTGTTCGTGGTATAATGATGAGTCTGCTTTGAGGTGTTTTAAAATGAATTAGCAGGAATATTAAGGGACGTTTATTTGGTGCATGCAACATATATGCAAGCCAAGGGCTTTGAATTCATCTCTGTTGCAGAGTTTAATGCATTAATGTGCTTGTAGGTTAGTGGTGTATGTTACTAATAAGAGACATGCTCGGTCTCTAGCTAGCTGCTCTGTAATAATATATATTTGGTACAGTCTAGTAGGGCTGTGCAGAGAAAAGCCGTCAACCCACACCGTCCGTACCAACCGACCGGACCGATAAAAGCGGGTTGCACTAATTTGCAGGTCAAACCAGCTAACTGTCAATTTCGATCCGACTAAAACTCCCCAAATCTCAAACTGTCTTCCATCCCTCCCCAAATCTCAAACCCTAGCTGTCATCCCTCCCAATTTCTCTCTATCATCACCATCATTGCCATCAACTCCGTTCGTCCTCATTGTCGACTCCATTTATCTTCCCCGTCAACTCCAACAAGCAACAAGCACAGCCTCAAATAGAGAGAAAATAAGAAAAATATAGGAGTACCTCGTCCACCAAGCAACCAGAAACTCACTTCGCTTCACTTCCCCACGACCCAATAACGTAGCCCTCGTCCACCAAGCAACCAGAAATTCATCACAAGCTGGCTGATTAGTCGACAAAGCTCACCTTAAAACATTTTGGTAGCCCGAAGAAAAATATCACGCAACCCAACTCATCCCCATCAAGGAGAATGTTGACGATACGAAAATGGAAAGAGTGGAAGAACTAATCGACAACGAGTTTGGAAGGGGAGGAGGCGAAGCTATTCTGGAGAAGGGAGAGGAAGATGCGGGCGTCAACGCAGACTTCTGGCACTCGTTCAAGAAGTCCTCCACAGTAAGCCCCATAAATTCACTCGACCATTCAAAGCGCAGCAACAGAAGCTAAAGGGAAAGGAGATTGTTTTTACAGTGCAGAAGAAATGAGGGATGAGATGGGAGGAATGAATGTTTAGGATTTGGAAAAGAAATTGGGAGATTGGTTTCAAATTTTAAGTTCTAAATTGGCAGACGGGTTGACCCAACTAAAGTCAGGTCAGTGCTTCTCTCTCTCTCTATTTTTTTTCTTTTTTTATTTTTGGGGTCCAAAACCAATACGGGTTGGACAGTGTGCAGGCCTACAGTCTAGGTTTCAGTATTTTTATTTTGCTATTTAATCTTTGTTTCTTAGTTTCCATAAGTTCACGAATGTACGAGTAATATCGTCGATTATATTCCTTATATAATTAGAGACTACTACTTGGTTCCTTAATTGAATTTTCTCCGTTTTTTATTGAGTTTTTTTTTTTTTTGAATTTCTTGTGAGTTATGCCCCAATCATCAATAATCTTACGCTTTAACATGATCATGATATGCTCCCAAGTCCCAGGCCAACACTTAATTACCGATACCGCGGTTCAAGATTATCAATATTATAATAATTTCTAATTTAATTTTTGTTTCCTGATGATCTCTTGATCAATTTATATGGTTTTATATATATATATGCGGTGCTACTCTCATAGGGAGCTCCCGCTAGTTGTTTTGTGTTTTTTTTTTTTTTTTTACTTTTTTTTACATGTATTTTTTAACATTTTTAAATATTTTTAAAAAAATCACAATATTATTAAAAAATATTTTCTTAATCATTAAGTAAAAATAAAAATAAATAAATAAATACCAATGATAAATTTCAACGGGAATAGTAGCATTTTCCTTTCACATATATTTAGAAGTGTTATAGCCAAAAAAAATTCCATAAAACTAAATTTATCTTAAGTTAATATGTATAACTTTATGTTAGATTTTAAAACTATTAAAAGAAAAGATCAAATTATAATATGACAAGAATCTGAAAATTATTCGTAAAGCACGTATTTAAAATGAGATTAGGGCACAAATAATAAGGCAAATAAAGCTTTGGACTTTCATCAACCGAATCTAATATTCTGACTTTTTCAATCCAAACGATATACACAATTAAGAATTATAACACCAAATTTCTAATTGAAAGATATGACATTATATTCATCTATTTTCTCAAATTTAATTCTAGAATCTATTTTCTATTTTCTCGTTTTAGACTATGATCCGAATTACTCTCAAACTCCTTCAAATAGCATTTTTCCGCCTCATTTACCAAGTCATGATCATGATCCACCTACTAATTAATCAAATCCAGAACTACCAAGTCCTCCAAGTTCATCATCAAGAAACCACACATCTTTCCCTTTTGATTTTCCTCCGTTCCAAACGCCCGCAGTTCCTGGCCGTGGTGATGACAGTTGCCGGGACCCATTATATAGAACTACTATTTATTATGGCACGTGTCGACTGTCTGGAATAATATTATTGAAGAAATAGTATAGAACTACTATTTATTATAATTTATGGGACCCATTATATTCATAAATAAGGTCAAATGCACCCTTGTGAATTATTGAAACATCAAGTCCCTCACAGAATCATGCAAATCAAACTGCATGGTGACAAATATGTGCCTCGTATGAACAAAATTTTTGAATTGGAAGAATGTCTCATTAACAAATGCTATACGTTCAAATCAACCAAACATGCTCAGGTGTAATTGAGGATCCACTTCTAAAATTATTTATATCCATGGCAAAACGGGCAACAATAAATTGAATTACAGAATCTATAACCTGGTGTATACTTATAATACAAACACAAATTTCAGAATTATGCAGGCTTACCATCAACATCATGAGCCTACAACAGTGCGTGTACTGGTCCGTCCAAGACCAAGACCCAAACCCACGGGGATGCCATCCGTTTTAGCTTTTCCATGATTATTATGGCTGCAATGAGAAGAATGAACATGGCCATGATGGGCTTTGCTGTTCGTAGAATTTACATTGATGACAACATGGCCATTGCCATTTGTTTGATGGGAAACCGCATCCCCATTTTGTGCGTTAGAATTCCTTGTCATATGCACCATTCCAATCCCCTCAGAATGAGTTGACTCTTCAATGTACTCTACATCTTCGTTGTAGCCATTGATCAAAAAATCTGAACAGTTCTTCCTCATCCCGTGATCATAGGGGTTTCTGAACCGACCACCTGGGCCTCGAAGGTAGCTATAGCGCATTACATTTGCCATTTCATTCGTTGTAATGTTGCGCGATATCTGCAGCACAAGAACAAAGGATTCAATACCAATTGCTTACAAAACGAAGCATAGAACTAAGGGAAATACTCTATTCACAAAAGAATTATACAAAAGTAATTTTACACAAATGACGTGACTTGATGTGGCTATCAAATTATAACGTTACATTTATTGTAAAGTAGATCTAACAGATCAAATGAAGCCATATCAATTCATGGGATTACTTTTGTGTATTCTCTTTGTGGCTCTGGCACTCCTCTAGAACTAATATCATTTTTTTTTTATAAGTAAAAATTTTATTCATCAAATGCAATAGGTGAAGCCCACGTACACAGGATGTATATGAAAGAAACTCCTCTAGAACTAATATCATATCTATTTAGGTACAGCACTTTCTACTTTTCAGAGAGAGAGACGTCATAATCACTTACCAGACTATATCTAAACAAAGAAAAGCTGGGAGGAAACTAAGAGAAAGGTCTTCTTTTGTTCAAGTGAAGAAGAATGTTGTTATGTTTTTAATGTTGAACTCTGCGCTGAGCTTATGCGTGTGCGGGCGTGAGTGTAAGAAAATGACATGGTCATTTAAAATAGTAAGATAAAAAATTATTGGCAAGTCAAACACACCCAATGGTCTTTAAGCCCATAAGTTTTGCCCTACTACTTATGGAGGTGGAAATGCAATTAGAGCTAGAACTCGTTGGAAATATGTTAAAACCAGTAATACAGAAGCACCACCATTGGTAAGTAGTAATGAAAATAGGATCCTATAAACGACATACCTGAGAAGCTTGTACTAATGTTAAAACTGCCACACCAAAGAAGAGGAAGAACTCCACAATCAGAAATGACATGGCACCGACATGATTTGTGCCAACATAATTGATCCAAGCTCCAAAAGAATCAGGGGCAACTGGATCGGTCAAAAGTCCTGCAAGCATCAAATTATTTTCTTTCTGCAGAATACGCTAAGAAAGAATCTGGAAAAAGTAACTTCAAGACAACTTCAAGCCTTAAACCAAGTCATACACATACTTGTAAGAGTAACTGCACCAGTAATCAACATGGCCGAAACTTCTAGAACAAGGAACAAAAAGAAATCCCACTTGTTTTTCTGGAACCAGAAATGGATAAATAATTAAATCAGACAAAGTTCATCAATAAGGAGGACAACTGCATGCCCACACAAAGGAAAAATAACTGTGACAATCAAAAGCACAATACTAAGATTTAGTAAAAATCTTCATCATTCTTGCATGCATCACATTAAGCAGTGACATGGGGACAGAATCCCATGATAAGAAATCCCCTACTCATAAATCGAGCTAATGAGCTGATCAGAAAAATCCCAATGGAAGGACAAACATGGAACTCAATGACTGATCAATGTCAAAGCACCTTGCCAATGCAATTGGATACCCAAGGGCAGTGATGGTCAAATTGCTCAACACAACGATCACAAGTGGAACAATGCTTTGCACGGAGAGGCCTGACAATCTAATGACAGTGAAAAGGGAGATCAGGTTAAGAAATGGTCACGGTCACAAGTGTCACAAAGGCTAACAAAGTCAGCAAGAGTTGCACCTTGCACGTTGCACAGAGCTGAGACCAATTTCCAGCTAGCAAAGCAGGGTTATTTATCTCTATCTTCAACAATGGTTCCTAGCAAAAAATAAACATAAAGGAATCCACATATTTGTAAGAAACTATATTTAAAAAAATATTCTCATCGAAAAATAAAAATACAATGCTGAAGAAAATGCAAAGAGAACGACCTATAAAATTTATGGGCCAAAGAAGCACCAACAATGATATAAATGTGACTGAATCAGTGGCAGATACAAAGCAAATAAGCCTGAAAGAGAGAAGAAAAATACACACATCGTCTTTCATATTTTGTGCATCATGCACATTCATTCTGATGTAACCAGGATCCTTGCTGCAAAGGAAAAGGAAAGATCAACCAAAAATTAATGACATAAACCATGCATCTTTCCTTTCTAAAATGCTTGCATAAATACACAACAAATACTCATTCTATCAGCACATCACCATTGGTTACATATATAGGTGCAGTTGCATGTTAGTAGATGTTCAGTTATATACTTATCAAAAAAAATAAATGGTCAGTTATGATATCTGGCGTGGACATCAAAACTTTAGTTATGATATCTGGCGTGGACATCAAAACTTTAGTTATGATTACAGGATGGGCAGAAACATTTTATAGTTAATGCCAAGTTAATTCATTATCTTGGGTCCATCATACACAGAAAATTCACCACAGAAAATAGAATTTGAGTATGATGTTGCACAGCCACCATTGAATGCCAATTTCAGCAAATAGTCTTTAGGACAGAGATATTGCCAATCATTGTGTATAAGACAAAAAAGGACAATGGGCAATTAAATTCCACATTCATTGACCAAAGAAACAATTGGCTGAAAGAAAGATAATTGGCAGAGAGAGAGAGAAAGAGAGATGTTCTAAAACTAAGCATAAATAAGATTAGGAACTTAAGGATGTACAATAAGCATGGGAATAAAAGGAATTAAAAAGAGCAGCATCAACAATTGATACTTGATGCAACCGGTCTAATAGCTCCAATGTCATTTTCTAGCACTAACATACCCGCTACACCTATAAAACATAACTAGCCCAGCAGTTGCTAGGAAAACACCCAGCCATGCAAAAAGACCAGAGCCAGCAGTCAATTTTGGCAGATTTGATACTGCAGCCACAGTGAAGAAATAAACCATGGTTAGTATAATCATGATATGAGAACAGTAGTATTAATTTTTTGACACAAAGATCAGTGCAAATACCGATGATGACAGAATGAGTATAGGTCACCAACAGCACGAATATTAAACACCACAGTATGGGCGCAAGTCCTAATTTTGAAATTTTTCCAAGGCGGCCATTACCATCACAACGTTTGTCAAGGAGCCGTCTAGCATTTCCCTGCAAAATAATGCATGAGACATAAAGCTTCTTCCTTTTTCATCAGAACATAGAAGATGTAATCAGCCAAATTGCAGGCAATTCATGAAAATACTCTAAATACTTTTCAAGAAATCACCAAAAGAAAGGAACACTAAGCTAACTCAAAAGACAGAGTAAAGGTACAATCTATAAAGACAAAGTCAAGCTAACTTAAGATTTAAGATTAATCAAACAAAACTCAAAAGTGATAAATTTTAGTGTTGAAGTAGAGACTTCAACGAGATGCATCAATAGCTACCTATACAACAACGGAGAGAAGAGTGGTGGTGTCTGGCAATGATGACAGATCTTTGAAACAGAAGGTCCAAAATATGCAGCATACACTCTAGTTTTAAGTATTTCACAATTCCATAGCTAAAGCTCTTTGAATGACCCAAAAGTCATTTTTTTTTTTTTTTTTTTGCTCAATCAGAAAGAATGCTTTTAAATGACCCCAAAATCCAAAATAAGAAAGGTAAGATAGCTAGAGTCGGCAAACTAACAAAGGAAGATTGTTGCAAACATATAGGACCATTAATTTGGATGTTTAATCATCGGCGGTATAAATAATAACTACGAATGAAAAGAGCTCCATTAACTTTAAATTTTTCAAGTGCACTTCCCATAGACACCAGCTCAGAGACAAAATCATTCAAGATGTGTAGCACATTAAGGCCGAGTACTAAAGTGTTTATAGCACCAACATGGTATAGACAACCATAAAAGTATTAAAATACCCTCGCTCATGCACTCAAAACTAGAATTCTTACTGAAAACCCAAGACAGTTTAGCTTTCTGGAGAGTCTTTTAATGCAATTCAGGACCCACAAACACCAAGAAGAGCATCAGACAGAAAATGTGCCAAATTATAACACTTGTGAAAAGGACTTCAATTCAGCCACAGATTGAGGATGAGATTGAAAACCTCAGCTCTGGTAAGAAACATATCGAGGATGAAACTATTTGTCAAAGTATCATTACTAACCAATTTAAAAATGTTTTTGGTTATTGAGCACCTACAAGGAAAAATGCAACGTGTCTGTGATTCTTATCAGAAGCAAGCTGGGCTGGCGTCAGTCCAGTGTTATCAGTCACCACTAAGTCTTCCTTCTTGCCAGCCTGTACTAACACCGTGCATGCCTCTAAGTTACCCCTGATAGCAGCCCAATGGAGAGGAGTGCAACCTGAAATTACAAAGAGAAAACAAAAGTAGCAAGTGTAATTATTGATTTGCCAGAGTATATTTTGCTCCTCTTATCTACTAGAGAAAGTTTTATCTGGGAGAAACTTTATAATCATCATAAAACTTACCCTCTTTATCTTGGCGGCCCCTGTAAGCATCCAGGAATAAAAGAAGGCGTATACAGTCTGCAAAACCTTTATAAGCAGCCCTAAAATTGACCAATAAAATGATAAATTCTTCCGATCTCTAAATAAATAAGAAAGTACACAACTCTCTTGACATGGGAAACATTTAAGTTGATTAAGCAAGGACTACAAATTAAGGTTAAAGTACCATACGCCAAACTTATCAACCGTGTTGCCCACATAATGTCTTGTTGCATCACAGCACATCAGCCATGAACAGAAAGAATGATGGTATTGAGAAAACATATTTCATATATGGTAAATCCAACATAAGAAACTCAATGGGTTAACACTAGAGAAGAAGGATGCATGATTGATCGGATGTCAACAACACCCAAAAACAGGAGGAAAAGTATAGTTCTATCCCAGTCAATAGGGATCCAAACCTATAATCAACCTAGAAGTTTCTATATGACATTCACAAATTAAGTGAACCATTACATTAGTGTAATTGAACGTGGACCACAACATTCAAAGATTTTAATTTTTGGCAAAAAGACAAAGAAAGTAACAATGAAAATTCTCGTACCAGTGTAAAGGACTTCTTCCATCATTATCAGGAATATCGGGGTCAGCATTCCATTTCGAAACAATGTAATAGAGAAAGGCTGTCTGACCATATTGAGCTGCAACATGTGTTGCCTGCAATCAAGTCAACAATGAAGAACATACTTGATATGCGCTGTCAAGAAAATTTCCAGGCCTTAAACATAACATCTAATAGTAATAAAACTGAGAACATGGGATATCATCCAAACTATAATACAAGAAACAACAGTCATTTACTCTTCTAATTGTTGTTACATATAAAACACATATCCTAAGAGTCCTTGACAGCACATACCAACAAGTATAATCGAAATGAAACTTAACATATAAGTAACTTAAACAGATGATTATCCTAGTTTATCCTTCCATAAAACAGAAAACTGGGTGCATTCCACAATGGGAGAAATGAGCATCTCAATCACAACACGGACCTAACTTTTGATCAGCCACATCAAATAATCTAGTATCAGAAGGATTCAGTTGGGTGAGTCACAGTGTCAATAAAGTTCTTTACCTTGGATTAAGGAAAATCTGAAATTAGGAAATGAAAAGCTGGCCAGGATACTCACATGTGCACATACAATGCACTTCTGTCACCCAAATTCTATCTTTCAGTGCCTAATGGCAGACGCTTGGATATCAACTTTACATGTGCCTTATATTCAGTAGATTTCTTTTTTGATGACGAGGAACCCTGGAAACCGTGCAAACGCAAAATGTATTTTATCTGGTTAAACCCAAGACCTGTGTATCTCGCCCCCATCACACAAATCAAGTAAATAATCGGCTTTTCACCGATAGGACATGGCCCCTAAAAATTGTTCACACCCAAGGGTTCAAACCTTAGACTTGGGGGGAGCATTCCCCCAACACCATGCCCATTATCACTTGAGCCAACCGCTAGGGGTTAAAGTAGATTTCTTCTAACCTCATCATAATATAATTTATTCTCATTCAGTCCCAGATTTTACTCTAAGATAGGAATTATTCTCCTACTTAGAATATTTTTTCAATACATATTTTTCAATACATATTTTTCAATATTAATTATCAAAAAAAAAAAGAATATTTTTTCAATACATATCAAATAGAGTCGCACTCACAGTAAGTATGTATAATGAGAAAACCTGGGGAGCGGTCGGGCTAATAAACATAGAAGAGCAGCCCACCACTAATTAGCCAACACCTAGGCTTTCCATCTAAGCTATCTTGTGTTGCATTACATCTGATTATTGTAGATTAGTAGAAACCCTTCGCACCCCCTCTCTGCCTTCGCACCCCCCTCTCTGCCCCATCGGACGGCAGCTCGCACCCCCCCTCTTGCACGGCACCCACCTCTCTCGCCTTCGTACAATTGAAACCCACATGTCTTTGTCTCCTCTAGCGACACAGAGGCTAACCCTGTTCTGTTTCTAGTTCATGTTCTTCTACGTGAACTTGCATTTACATCATCTGCAAAAGGAAAAGATGATTGATGGGACTGATATTGGAAGGGGAAAAGAACGACCAAGTCTTGCTTCTACACTTGTGATATTGGAAGGGGAAGATAATCGACGGCATTTTCAGATCCCATAGTAATACAATACACTTGTGATTTTCTCTTCTACATTTTAGCAAACACCTTGTACGCACACTGTGTTCTCCATTGCAGCAGGTCTTCTTCGTTTCCATCATCCTTTTCCTTGATACAAACAGCCAAGCTTCATACCTCCAACATAAACCCTAATACTTCAATCCATCAAAATAGAAACAGAGAAATTGAGAAATTTTCCGGGAGACCATCATCATCTTCTTCTTTTTTCTTTTGTTAATTTAATCCAATTCCATTGTTCTGTTTACTTTACTCATGTGTTTTTAGAAATTGGATATGAAATTTATTTACTTGCTTTTTACTGGAGTTTGAATGCCATATGATGCTTCTCTCCAGCCACCGCCGAAGACTTATACAAATTGAATTTTGTAAACCCAATTGATTTATACTCAAACCCAAGAAAATATAGATCGAATTTTCTCCAATAGAAAACCAGTGATTTTTTTCGCCAAAAAAAAAAAATGCCGAAAAATCAGGAAATTTCTCTGAATACCGTCAAAAAGGGGAAGAAATAGAGCTTTATGTACAGATTTACAGAAATCACATCTCTTCACCGAAAGCAATATTCTGAGGTCTTTATTATCTGTTGAATTCCATCACAGTCCGTGCCGGCCATTCGAGTTGCCATCGGGGATTATTTTTTCAGTCAAGATCTTCGTTTGGGTTGGGATGGAGTGGAAGATAGGGGCAGTGAGGAAGACGAACAGAGGAAAACACGAAGTGCTCTTGGGCGAAATCAGTAGGGCTGCTTTTGATTAGAAGTGTTTCTGTGTGATGGAACCTATTTCTCTTATGGTGTATTTTCTTACGTGGCAAGCAGTAATTGGAAGGCTGCTCTTCTATGTTTATTAGCCAGACCGTCCCGCAGCGGCTTTGATGTATAATTGGCATTCCAAGAAAGAAGTCTTTGTCCTTTTGTTGTCAGGGAAAAGCCAGGCAGAAAGCCTATGGTCATATCCTGAAGTAACTAAGGGCCTGCTCGGTTGCTGAAGATTTTTTTTTTATAAGTAAAAATGTATTAATATTAAAATCAACAAGCATAACCTATCCAATATACACCAAGCCCGATTGGGACAAAACACGCCTCCCCAAAGCAAAGCAAATCCCTATAACTACCCCAACTCCTTGTTTCCCACAAGCCCGATAGGAACAAAACCTATCCAATATACACCAAGCCCTATTGGGGCAAAACACGCCTCCTCAAAGTAAAGCAAATCCCTATAACTACCCCCAAACCCTTGCTGAAGATTCTATATCACCAATGTTACACACTCTAAGGTTCTTTTCCTATATATAATAATTCTCGAGAGTTAACCCCTAGGGGTTGGCTCAAGTGGTAAAGGCATTGGGCTTGTGGGTATGCTCTCCCAAGGTCTAGGGTTCAAATTCCATTGAGTGCAAACAATCTCTAGGGGCCATCGGACTGGGGGATATTCCCCTTGAATTACCCGAGATGCACTTGTGGGAAACTCCTTGCCGAGGGCCTGTGCTCCCCGGGATTAGTCGGAACGCTGTTCCCGCACACCCGGTGCCAATCAAAAAAACATTCTCGAGAGTTTAAACTCACAATGCTTAGAATTTAAATTTTTCTTTTAGACATTAATATATTTTATATTAAAAAAAACTTTGACTGTATAAGATAATGCCAAACACACTCATTAGTAGCTATAGAATCAGCTATGACAATTATAATTAATTTTTTAAATGAAAAAAATACCCTTGAACATTGATAAATTAGGGTAATATACAAAAATTTCCTTTTTCCCCCTCAAATCAACTCTGCCAAGTTACTTTTTGGGTAAAAAATTGAATAAGTGTAATGTTAGTAGTTCTCGCAAAAACAAGATATGTAACTACTGACATTCCCTACCTTTTGGTTCAAAAGTGTGGGTATTGTTCGGGGCTTTGACCTCTTTAAAAAAGAATGACCAAATTTTCATGAACTTTCAAAATTAGCAATTCTCATCCTAAATCCATGTGTAAAGCACACATGTGAAAAGCAATTTCCAATGTTTATCGTTGTAGTCTCTAATACATAAGGATCTTTGCCTAACTTAAAGTAACTATAAACAATTTTACCTTGGCTCATAAACAATCTGCAATTGCTAGCATAATGATTAAGCAGAGTCGTAAAGAAGTTCCCATGATCCTCATCAGAAGTTTTTTAAAAAAAAATAAGTTTCTAGTAATAGATTTTTTAAGAAATTGACAAATAATTGGGATCTATTTCTCATCTATGAAATGCATGACAGTCATTCCAGTCAATGGTAACAAATGAGACACCTATTAAACACATCTATCAAAGCAAGTTTGAAAATCATGGGCAACAACTACTTCATTGCCCAAAAGACGCAACTGTAAGACAAATGATCGAACTACATTAAAGCATGGCCTTGAGGGGTGATGAGCTTACATCAGATTTCTTAAATGTAAATGTTAGTTTTTAACAAAAACTTGGTTGGGTATAAGGATCTGACTCCACATTTCCTGACTATCACATGGTTTCCTGTTAACGAGGAGCTTCCATCCAATTTTCAAAACCTTCTTCAAACAATGCAGAAATTTTACCACTATCCAGAGAACATGACCCCCTTTACCTCTTATAATGAATAGTCAGCACAAATAATGAGATTCTTAGGTCAGAATTCCATACTTTTTTTTTTTTTTTTTTGATAAGTTCCATATTAAATTTATTACAAAGAAAAACATGTTGATATGTCAAGCAAAGAGCAAGAATATTTAAGATCTAAAGAAACAAGATAGAACCAACCTGATAGCCATTCATATCAGCAGCATTCACCCGTGCACCCTCTTGGAGTAAAAGCTCTGCCACTTGGTTTGCACCTCGAACAGCACTCCAATGTAATGCAGTTTGCCCAGTATGATCTGTCACATTTATGTCGCCTCCATGCTGGGAATTGAGAAAACTCTAACTAATCAGCTAATCACTAAATCTCTCCAATCAAATAAAAAATTCAAAAAAGTCTACCGCTAAAACTTAGCATTATAAACTGATTTCTTTTTGCAAGACTGCGAATGGGGGGGAAAAGGTCAAGCTAAATTAACGTAAATATCCAAGATAACCTAAACCAATTCAATAACCCACCGTGTAACAAGACATCCAAATCCTATGAAAACCTATTAAAAAAGCAACCGACACGACGCCCCATTTATATGCCAATCCAGTTAAATCAAATAAACCCACAACAGAAAAAACACACACAACCTCAGTTATACAAATCTGATCATATGCGACCCCATTCACCAATGACCCGTGTCAATAGAGCTCGCCAAAGTGGTAACCGAATCCTAATCAGAAAACTTATCCAAAACCAAGAGAACACCAAAGACCTCAATAATCACACCAAATAAACCCGATCAATGATTCCCCTATAACGCAAGGCTCAACCACATACTGAGCAAACCCATCTCCAGAAAACGCAAAAAAAAAAACACTAAAGAACCAAAGAGAGAATTGCACGGCAACCTCAATAATATACTGAGCAGCGGCAGTGCGGTTGTTGAGCGCAGCCCACTGAAGCGCGTAGTAGCCGAGACCGTCGGGCTCGGACACGGAGCAGCCCTCGCACTCCACCAATCTCTGAAGCTTCTCCAAATCCCCGTACGCCGCCGCCGTGTACACATCGTCCCGCATACTCTCTTCCCCAACCCCGTTGGCTCCGACGCCCCCGGAAGAATTGCCGGCGGCCGAAGACAAAGCCGACTCATGGTCACGGGATTCGACTTCGTCAACAACCTCGATCTCCGATGACATTTTACTCAATTAGAGCGAGATCGTTCGAGAATCTGGGAGTGGAAATGTGGAATACAGGAATTTAATTTAGTTGACTTTCTAGGGTCTTTTTTTTTTTTTTTTCCTGGATTAGAAATTGGGCACTGGTATCCTAGGGTTTTTCTGAGAAAGTGGGAGAGACAGAGTTCGGGTCTTCGCCGTCCGTGTTGACTCAGACAGAGAGACACAGAGAGAGAGAGAGCGAAATCACCTGCCTATGGATATCCGTCCATAGAAGCAAATAGTTTCTCCAATATATTTTTCGAGCCACTTACATTTCTCCTCCATTTATAACGTCTGTCATTAACTCTAGAGTTTATTCTTTCTACTCTACCGTTTGATGCCATCAATTTTAATTTATTTTATAAGTTTAACTATTTAAAATATTATACATTAATTAATATAATTTAAAATATAAAATTTAAGATAATAACTACTTAAAAATATTTTTTGTTTTCTTTTAATTGAAAGTACTAAGATGGAAATAAAAACATATGAGATGATATAGAAAACTTGCATTTTCCCGCACCCCTTGCGCACGAAACGTGACCTAACAAAAAATTAAACTCTGTGTTTTGGTGTGGGATTGAGAGAAAATGCCGTCCTCCTTCATCCATTCCCCGGTAGCATCCTTTCCCCATCTCTTCTTTTTCAATCTTCTTTTTTCGAGTTTCCTCTATTGCTGCAGTGAATAGATCAAAATCTTTTATTGTGACACGGTGATAGTGTTTCTTAGACCACCATTTTTCCTTGTGAAATCCTTGATATTGGAGACCTTGGAGATGAAATGCACACCGAATTTTCATTAGCTCCGATGCCAACTTATAATCAAGGTGGTGTCTTTAGAGGTTTTCTGCCATCGAAGAGCTCGTCTGCAGACAAATAAGTTCGCTCTAAGTGCCCACTAAAATCGAACTCAAAATCTTCACCACCATCATTTTCGTTATCACTTTTGCCATTGTTGATAGCTTTAAATTTGGGAATCTCGAGCCTTTCTTCCTAGTTAAAGGGATCGAGGAGGCTGAGCTTTTGGGGATCACTTCGTGGAGAGAGAGGCTATTGAGCTCACGGTAGAAGGTGGAGGCGCAAGTAAGACTGGTAAGGGCGCTAAAGTAGAAATTTCCAAATCATTGAGGGCTGGAATGAGCATTAATGTGTGGAGAGGAGCAGGAGCTGTCAAAGTTGAAGTCCACGTGAGCCACTAGTACCACAATTCCATCTCCATTATCGAATTAATTGGCTTCATGTGCTTGAGGGTTTGTGGTTGTTTGATCGAGAAGGTTAGGGATGGTCGCACTATCAGGATTTATATTGTATGCGCTCTATATGTATGTGTGTCTCTGTGTGTGAGAGAGAGAGAAGAAGAAGAAGAATAGGGGGGGAGTATTTCCCATCGAGTGCAAGCAAAGGAGAGCAATTGACTCGAGTCCATCGAGTGTGAAAATGGGAGAGATTTGGGGATAGTCCGTCAACTTCGTATTTTTCTTTTGGACGTGTGAGTCTACCATGTCACGATGTGGACAAAAGGTGCACGAAATTGCTTGACCGTAGGGGGACTGAAGATGATATAATTATAACGGATAGATTTTACTTATGAATGTAAAATATCAACTTTTTATAATTGGGGGATTTAATATCTAATTTCTGGTAACCTAAGATCTTATTAGATTTTAATTATTTTGAGAATTTAGTTTCTTAATCTTTTATTTATTTCTATGATACAATCACCACCGTGCATCATCGCGTGAGAAACAAACGAGAGAGATGCGACATTAGGAAGTAAGACAAATTGGCGGAGACCAGGACAAGATTTTTTTTTTTTTTTTTTTTTAAATGCATGATAAAATTGATGAGCAAGTAAAATGAGTTTCATAATAAATTTAGAGAAATATTATAACTATTAAAAAATTTTGATAGAATAAAATTTATAAATTGATATATTTCATATAATATATTAGATTTATTTTATAATAAAAATAATTTTATAATCTAATTTATTATATTAAATCATATCAATTTGTGAATATGTTTTTATAGAATCTCTTTATATTTAAAGTCTTTTTTGTAAATTTAATAATATAAATTAAGAAGAGTAAGGGTCTTTTGGAGGGATGGGGGAGAGAGGCACGAGGATGCAAATGTAAGGTGGTAAGTATGCAAGTTGAAAGGAAATTAAAATTGCCAACAATAATATAATGAATTATTGTCAAAATCAACTTGATATAAAAATAAAGTTGATTTCATTAAATATTCAATGCTCAAAGTGTTGAGCATTGAAAATGAGTAGATCTGGCAAAGGGAAGGGCGTCTCCCACTTATAAAATATGGCATGCCACAATAGCGTGACACATGATTCTAACATATGGTAAGAAAAATATTATCAAATTTTATTTGTAATGGAAATATTAGTATTCATCTTGAATTTTGTCATCTATAATAATACTAATCGATATTTTGCATTTTCAATGACTTTTATATGAAGTGATTGATTTATAAAGCCACTTAAAATATAATTATCATTTTTTAAAATTAAAACATTATGGACAACTCAAAAAGAACAGAAAAAAAAAGACATGGATTAAACAATGAAAACATAAAAAAGACGACTAGAACAACAAAAGAGAGATGAAAAACAATCATAAAAATAAAAAACTTAAATGAAAAAGAAAAAGAATAAGAGATCCAGGATCACAAGTCATTGGTCAGTGTGATCAGGGATAAAATCCAGGATAAAAAGTAACATTATTCTTCCTTACAAGTCTACAACAACATAAAATACCACAAAATACCACCTGGTCTAAAATCTTTGGAATGATGATGAACAAACTACATGAATCTCCAATTAAACTTTGAACGTTTAATGAATTTGGTAATAAGGAACAAACTCCATTCAAATCAATTCAAGAAAATCCAAAAGTTCTCCCCAAAAATTACAAACTAGGAACTGAAACCGAAAAAGCTATAAATTACAAAGTCATGGGGCAAACCCACCCAATCAGGTATTATTGCAGCTGCTTAAATAACAGATACAAACAATTTACTGTGTGAGAAACTACTGTAAACGGGGGAGCAATATTAATGGTGAAGGCAGAAACTAACTAAAATGCAAATCCCTGCGTCTCCATCTTGTCCCCACCATGCAATGATGTTGAAACTCGTATTCTTAGAACAATTACATACGGTACAAACCTAAAGCTAGAAGTGACCCTTTTTTTGTTTCTGAAAAAATACAAGGTTGAAGCTGAATGTTAAAGTAGCAAGGAGCCTGCAGAACAAATAAAAAAAAAGCTTACAGCCAAGTAATTGAAGCCAGAGGACATCTAATTGAAGTTCATAACATGACATGACAAGTGGAAGTTGGAGACAGAAAAAAAAATAAACAGCGTCAACTATTAAAGACAAACACTCATTTTCTAACGTGGACAAGTTGCATTTTTTCAATGTGGATAAGAAATCCACCATCAGTTCAGAAAATATTTTTTTGATAAGTTAAATATAGAGACAATACAATGAAAAGTGTTTTTAGTATATAAAGGATTGGGATAGGTCAATAAAATAAAATGAAATGATGAGAGAACTCGATAGAATGCAAAGAAGATGCTTCAAAAATTATATAGACAATAGATGCATTTGACCACCACCCTTCTCAGTTTTTCAATCCTGGAATTTGCTTCCCTACGAGAACCTTATGTAGAAGTAGGGCCAACCCTTGAGGCAGGCAACATAGGCGGTTGCCTAATGCCCCCACCCCATAAAACAGATTTTGAAATATTTATATTTAATGTAATTTGTTATTCATTGAAATAAAAATAGAAAGGCCTCGTTTTAAACTTTTGTCTGAGGCCTCAATTTATAGTGGGCCACCTGTGTTGAACCATTAAACAAAGAACAAGAAAGGACTAAAACCCTGAATTTTACAGGTACAGCATTTGATTGTGATAAAGCAGATGCTGTGAGGAAAACTACAGATTACAGCCAGTGCTTTAAGAACTTTGAGCATGACATAATTCTGGGTTCTAGAGCTACATAATGGTATATTCATATAGTGGGCAGACATCTCATAATATATTCAGCATTATAATTTTAGTTAAAACATGCAAGTAAGAGCATTACGCACCTCAGTATGATATTCTATATATTCCAGGCAAAGGAGCAGTTGAAGCAAGTATTTTTTCCACTGTTGATACTCAATAGCCTATTGAACAAATGAAACTCATGCATGCACCAAGGCATGATAAATTTTTGAAACACGCCGTCGGAATAATGGTTCCAGCCGAAATGAAGGAATTTCATTCTGCCACTGTTTAGCTTCGTACATCTCATTCCATGCCTGCACTATCTCATCAATTTTGAACCCTAGACCTGTAAAGAGCAGATTATTTCCAATATACTTGTAATAATTAATTTCTAGAGCAGAATTTCAAATCAGTACAATATTCTACCTTCTAGTGCATTATCATTTGAACAGTGGTTCTTCACCATGACAGCTACATCTGTTGGAGAAGCTCCAGCAAGCTCAAACTTCTCCATAGCAACTTCCAAACACTCATGCCATACTGGCAGTCCTAATTTGAATTCCACAATTGATCGTTCGTAGAGCATGGTGCCCCATAAGACATTTATCTGAGACCTTATATTTGCAGCCTGCTCCACAGCTTCCTGTGGTGATATATCTTTAAGTAATCCATCCAACCCCATTTTCTGGAACTGAGTTTTTGCACCCTTAGGCTCTGAAAGTTCACTTTGGCGTCGCTCTTCCAATTCTTCCCAGATCTGTATACCTTTCTCCATGTTGTCCTCAGCATTGTTATACAGCTGTAGAATTTCTGTAGAAGGGCATGTTTCCAGATCAACATTGCAGCTAATTGCATAATACCAATGAAGTTTTGCCAGCTCAAACTGCTGCTGCCCAAGAGCTAGAAAGCCTTCATAGAAATCTGGTTTGATTTTCAGTGCTTCTTCATATCTCTTTCCTGCTTTTATATATTCTTTTTGTGCCCAATCGTATGCAGCTTTGATCTGTGCAAGTATATGTTCTTTTGAAGCATCTTCTGTGACATGCACCACCCTCTTCCTTGCCCTTGACATGTGTACATTTCCCCAGTTGAACAATGCTAAAGCCGCCATCTCTTGGAACCTCGCTCCTGCCATGTCGAAAAGGTGTTGTGCTTCTTCACTTGTAACTGCCTCCTCCATGGCCTCAGAATAGAGCTTCAGCCCAACTACGTGAAGATCCAAGTATGTGTCAGATTCAAATCCAACATGGTTCTTGAACAGCTGAGCAAATTGGATTATCCAGTCTTCAATGCAAGATGACACCTTTAATTCCTTGCTTTTCACCGCGTCACCATTTTCAGCTATATTACTATGTGTTATGCTAGGCTTCTGCACCTCCTCATGCAGTCTCTCAAAGAATGGGTCTTGCTCAGGGTTAACTTCTACTAAGTACAGCCTGAAAAAACCCTGTGATTCTGCTGATGTTTCAGCCCACTGCAGTTCTTCATTACTAGTAATTGTAATCAAATCACCTTCTTGGTCCCTGTATTTGATAAGAACTGCTCTCAAGCTCGGAAACCGATCATGGACAACCTCCCTCAGTTGCAGAAGGCTGCAATTAACTGGCAACTGAGCCCACCTTATGTCCTCCCCAAACACTAGTTTCACAGTTTTCGTAGGCACTTCTTCCTTTACACTACGAATTTTCTCCTCTACAACCACCTTAACTTCAGCCTTCTTCTCCTCAACCTTTTCCTCAGCCACCTTCTTTTCACTCACAACCTTAGCCTTCTTCTCCTCTACTTTGTTGCTCTTCTTCTTCCGCATCTTTGCTTTCGCCACTTTTGGCTCTGGCAAAGCAAATGAAGGTTCCACATAATCTGGAGGCAACTCAATTACGGTATCATTTACCTTTAATCCTCTCTTCTCAAGTGCCTGCTTAACCCTTTCTGCAATCTCAAATGCCATGAGATTATTTGGCTCTAAGTTCGACACAGTAGTAACATCTCTCAGAGCCAAATCCAGCCTGTTCAAGGCCTCATAACACCTTGCCCTCTTCAACAGTGCCTTACTGTACCTAGGCGTGACTTCAAGTGCCAAGTTGCACTCGTGGATTGCCCTAGGGTATTCACCCAGTCCCATCTGCATATAGCAAGCAGCCATGTTACTACGAAGATAGGAAACGTCTATATGATTTCTCGGAAGCAATTTGAGAGCTTTTTCATATTTCAACATAGCTCCTTCATGGTCCCTCTTCTGAAACAACTTGTTCCCCTCCTCCTTCAATTCTTGAGACATTGAAATAAAAATGGCTGTATCCTTATCATAGCCTTTTGAACTGCTCTCCCCAATTTTGTTTTGCTTTGGACTAGTATCAGATGACGTTTCTCCTAGCTGTTTCTTTTTCTTTCCACTTTGCTTCCCCATTGCAAAACCCAAGAACCTGCAGAGTATAACAACCCCAACCTTTCGCAAGGCGGGGAGAGGGGGGTTAATTGTAGGACTTTACTCCCAAAAGGAACACCAAGAGTTCAATCCAATCCAACACACGGAAATTGAAGAATGCCAACTTATTGAAACCAAGTTCTTATAAAAGATAAGCAAAAGGCATAGTTTCCATAAATTGTAACTAGGGAAGTCCCCAAAACTGAAAATAGTTCATTCTCAAGAGATAATTACAGAATATCGAGGAAGATAGTTCTCCTATGCATTTCGTTTAGCATATTTGAAAGATTTTGATCTATAAAGGATCTGGAAAAACTTGTAGTAGGTTAAGTCAAGTTCATTAGATTCGGCAGAAAAAGAACTACTCTAGTAAAGGAAAAACATAGAGCCATATAGTTAATGGGCTTTGCCTCCTAAAGGTAAAACATATAGGCATAGTTTCTTTTCTCAGTCAAACTCATCTGATTTTTATATATTTTGTTTACGAGAAAATAAAACCATTTCAATGGGCTTTGCCTTCCAATTTCCGTTTCCCTGCATACCAAACAGATTGTTGATCTAAACTCTCACTTTTATTGGAACACATTTCAATCAACTGGAGAACGTCCGAAAAATCCAACAAAATGTAGAAAACACATACCGTAGCAGAGAGGTTTCCCAATCAAAACAATTTATCAACGAGAGCCAAACCAAGTTTCGTTCCCATTAATCACTAAAAAATCCTGGCAATAACAGAAAACAGGAAACCAAAATTTAGAATGAAAAAAAAAAAACTTTCCACGAGAATGCTCGAAGATCCTTTCAGTATTAATTCGATAACATCGCAAAAAGAAATTTAGAGATTACCTATTCGTCATAAGCATGCTCCCAGGTAAAATCGTAGCTCAAGGATAATCGAGATCCCTAGACGCAAACGAGGAATCTATTCGTCTTGCCCAAATTCTTGTCGGAGGAAACTCGTGAGTGCTTAGCAAAGCACCATATCTCTAGATTTCAAATGCCAAGTACCATATCTCTCAAGGCACCGCCGTACCAATTTGCTTGTCTCTTCGTGGCGAAGTAATCCAGACTCCCGATTGTGCACGCGTCTGTCCAAATTATTAAACAAATGACACGTGTACAACATATATTCCTATCATTTCATTTTTACTAACTACAAAATACATCTTATTAATAAAAAAATATTTTAAACACAAAAAATTATATAAAATTAAATTAAATTTTATTTATTATAATGAGTTAAATTATAAAATTATTTTTATTAAAAAATAAATTTAATCGATTTTATAAAATTATATTAATTTATAAATTATAAATTTATTTTTATATAATTTATATATATATACCAGTTTTTATCATTAATATGATACAATTAAATTTAAATATATATATTGATGACGTGGGACCATCTCATGGCAGAATCATTAAGAACTCACCGAACCTAAATTCCCAAAGAACACGTCCGACTGGACGTCAGCTCCTTTTTCTTCCATAAGCTATTAATTAACTTCTGATTGTTTGGGATATTGGAACATCCTTGTCCAGACTCAACTCACAAGATAAGCTATTGATTAATGAAAACTAATTTGTACTTACGTTAACTATTTATAAAAAAAGTGTACTCTCATCTGTAAATAAATTATTATTTTTTAATATAATCTAATTTTTTTATAAATATCCGTGTCTATTTTAACTTGTAGTACGTATCATTACTTTTTGATTAATTTCTTATTGTTTGGAACATCCTCGTACGTCCAAATTGTCAAGATACGGCTTCAGCTCCAACGAGTTCAAGTTCAAAACAACAGACCCATGTCCGTGTGAAAGTCAAGATCGACATGCAGAACGATTAGATGATAAAGTTGATATTGACAATGATCGTACTTGCTTTGCTTTGCTTTGATTTGAAATAATCCTATTGCTATTGATTTGAAGGACCTTACCTTACTTGTCGTGTTTAAGAGAAGAGAAATGATACTTATAATCGTGAATGTGCAAGTATCGTATAGTCGTTTTAAAAAAAATGAATAAATATAACACTCACATAAAAAGAAATTAATTTTTTAATAATAGACTTCATTATTTTTTAAAATGACTGCACGACGTTTACATATTCCACAACTGTATGTAGCATTACTATTAAGAAAATGATGCCTTTACAGGTCCAAAGTGTCTGCAATATTGCTTAATTAGTATTGAAGTGGTCTACTAAAAAGGGTGAAGTATTACTACTAATTCCTAATGGATTCCCATCAGCATGGTACGAATTGGGCATTGATCAATAGCTGCTTGATCGCAGGCTGATGGTTGGCATTAAAGCCCTCCAAATGTCTAGACAAGGCTGGCTCTAGTTGTGCTTATTAACTACATGGCTGTTGAAATTATAGAAAGGGCAGCTAGCTTGACAAGGGTGTTATTGAGTAGAATAAAGTATCTAGGATCAAAACATAGGTACCGGCAAAAGAAAATCTAGGAACTTCATGGAGTAGTTCAGCTTTAGCCATTGTAGATGCCAACTATGCCAATATCTTCAAGGGCCTAGTAATTCATGTGGGGTAGGTTTGTTGGTTATATCTGTTTTATATTTTCAATGTAACTTTTGGTCATGAAGATTGTTGGTTAAGCCGTGTAGGGTCCGTGTGTTCTCCTCGTCTCAAGTATACATGCCAATACAAGACAAGACCCACCGATTACATGCAAACCTTAAAAAGCTAGGCTACGCAATTGTGAAATTGCAAGCACAGCTTTCGATAATTGACCACACCCGACACCAGTAGGCATTTATATTCAAAACTGTAGCAATTCCCAACATCATTGTCGTGTAAGACACTGCAAAGCTTATGTAGAAGACAACCATGTCCATGAAAGCACCATCATTTTCTCCCTCATCATCACTAGGCACAAAAGATGGTGATCAAATTTCAGTGCAAGGGTTGTGTAACGGAGGTTAGGTTCTAAATTGAGCTTTTCTTTCAAGTGTTCTATCTAACAAATTATTGTATGTCACACTAAAGACAGTTAGATAGTTCAGCTCTATTAGCTAAGGGGGGATAATACTGTTCAAGCTATTATGGGATAGATCCAAACTCTATCTCTTTGAGTTTCCCAAATGTTGAGGGGATTGATCCGAATTGACTGTTGTACGATAGATTCAGCATATGGATCGATGTTACTTAATTGGCTGTTTAGCTTACATAACTCATTTGGAATGGGACCTTTAAGCTGACGTTTGGCCAAAGAAATTTCTATCAAAGACGTATTGTTTCCCATACATCTTGGAAGCATGTCTGACAAATAGTTATTACTAAAATCGAATGTTAAGATCCTGATTTTAGATAAAATATATGGGATTTTTTTATTTTTCATGAATAATGATATGGTTACTATTTTATTATTATCTAAGTAAAAAAAATTGCCGTCGTCAAGCTCTAGAATAGTACAAGGGAGGCTAACGGCTTGACATTCATCTGGTTCGATAGAGTCAAAATTGACTTTTGATGTCAATCCGACTTTTTCGAATTGAGTGTAATCAAGTCACACGGGTTGATCAGCCATTCGGGCTTCTTACACAGATTAGTATTATATCAAGTTATGTTAATTTATAAATTTATTTTTATAAAATTTTTAATTATATATATATATATATATATAAAGTGGAAGAATTCATTCAGTTATTTATTTGAAGTATCTTAGAAGACGTGGATTTAAAGATAAGCCAAAAACTTGGTCTATGGTGACGACTTTAATGGGCCCTTCCTTCACAAGCATTTGAATGCTTGACTTCCAACTTTGTGTGACTGACTCTTTCTTAATCTATATATGTTGGATTTTTTGCCCGATTCATTTAGCTTGTCGTGCACAACAAGCATTTTCGATACTTCCTTTCTTGATATACAAATATTTTCAGAAACTCTTTCATGGTAATGGGAATACGAAGGGGGGTGAAAAAAGGCAACTTGACGTGGCAGCAAGCAATGCCAGTTTCCTTTGCACTGAAGGATTGTTAGAAAAAGTTTTTGTATTGGAATGTATTTTAGACTTCTTTTAGAATTTAAAGTTATCTCAACTCATCTTAATTTATTATTATAATTTTTTTAAATTTTAATATAAAATTTAATAAAAATTTAATTTTTTTAAATTTTAAAATAATAATAATATTAAAAAATATTATAATAATATTTTATCATTTTAACTCAATTCAATTTAACATTTAAATACAGTTTAATCTTATCAATATGGGCCTGCGGCCTGTACAAACTTTCCTCAGTCCCTTGGAGAGGGTAGGCCCGGCCTGATCTGAGTTCAATCAATCCTCGACAGCCAGCCAGGGCTATTAAAAATATTAGGTTTATTTATCATTGCCAATGGGCCTTTGGCCTACTTCCACTTTTCTCCCCACTCGAGCATGACCTATCATGCATCTGTATATGTATTTATATATTTATATAATATAACTTAAATTAAATTATATATATTTAAAAATTTACATAATTATAAATAATATTTTTATGAATTTAAAGATATACTGTTTACTAGCTAAATATTATTTTATTACTTTTCTCTCTCTCCTCCCCCCCTCTCTCTCCACCAAGAGATAGAATTTTAAGAAAAAAATTCTAGTGGATGCTGAATGATAGAATTTACAGTAGTGCTAATTACAAAATATATAAAAATTAATAATTTTGAAAAAAAATAAAAAAATAATAAAATTTTATTATTATTTAGCTCAAAGATGTATAATCTAATGTGAGAATTTTTCTTGATATGCAAAATTAATATTTAAAAAATGTGATTTTACATATGAATATAGAGAAACAAATGCTAAACTCCTACGAGATCAAATTCTTTTGGTACTACAATTAACATATATATTGGCAACACATGAATTTGTCTCTTCCAAGTTCCAAGTATCTAACGAACGGACAAAATTTTACCTCTTACCATTTTTTCTAAAAAAATATTAACCTCGAAACCCATTGAATCCCTAATACAAGATTAAATTTCGAAAAAACATCTTCTCCATCTCACACTAAATATAAAATATTAGATATTTTATGTAGTTTACATTACATTACATTAAGGGTAATGTTCATCTATTCTTAAATAAGAAGCGCTATAATCACAAAAAGATTCTATAAAAGTAAACTTACAAATAATCATGATTTTATACGAAACATGATTAAATCTACTTTACAATAAAAATAGATTTACAATCTAACAAACCACATTAACTTACGTTAATTTGTAAATTTATTTTTATAAAATTTTTTTATGATTAAAGTATTTCTACCCAATAAGCAAATTAGCACCTTCCATTGATTTTCTTTTTCAAGTTGCTGTTATACTTAAAAGTGGCAGCTGAGATTATTAAATAATTTCCCTAATTTTTATTATTATATGGGGGCAGGTAGATGCGAATCAATAGGGGCTTAAAGGCAAAACGTACCACTAAATTGGACTTCGATTTGAAGAGTGTGATTATTTGGTAGAAGTCATTGAATTTTTTGCCTCTCGGATTATTAAATTTAATATCCTTTACCTACTCCTCTTTTAATTTTTTTTTCCCTTTTCTTGTCTCCTTAGACTTCTAATCCTTACAACACGATTTTACCTGCCCACTGTCCGATTGTAAAAGAAGATAATGGATTCATTTGGAGCTGCAACAATGTCAATCAAAGGGTATTTGGGTTTTATTCTACACCATATTGATGATAGCATTTATATTTTTTTGGAGTTTTTTTTTTTATAAAGTTTCATTATTGCCTTACTCTCTCTCTATTGTATTTACTTCTCCCAACTGTCTATAGATTGAATTTCGGGCCACCAAACCTGACTTTACTTAAATATGCACGTGACATTGGCCTTACTATGATATAACATAAAGGGCTGGTTTAGTTATATAAAATTAAATTATCTCATCTTATTTTATATAATTATTATAATTTTTTTAAACTTTTACATAAAATATAATAAATAATTTAACTTTTTAAAATTTTTTTAAAAAATATAATATTAAAAAATTATATTATAATAATATTTTATTTAATTTTTAATAAAATATCTCATCTGAAGAACATGATTAAACGAGGCATGAGAGAAGAGTAGGGTGGTAGATCAATGCAAAGCACGATTTAGCAGAGTAGGCTACACCAACCACCATTATCGTAGTGGCAGCACAATTTAGCCTACACCACACCATACTTCCATTATTGCCTTAAAAGCATCTCTCTTTGGGTATTATTATTATTTTGCTTGACACCATTTCTCTGATAGTTGTGCGGGATGTTTTGATGGGATTCTTTGTGGCTCGCATTTCTAGATATTTTATAAGTATCGGATCAAGCTTTTACTCAAATTTATGACTCTCATATACATAAAATAGATCAAAAACCGTACAAATATTGAACATTAATATATGTTAGTTGAGAAATCTACACGGATAGCAATAAATATTACATAACTCAGTTCGATCGTCAGTGTCTCTCGCTATGTATACAAGAACTTAAAAGGAGATTTGTTTTGCTTACCCACTTTGCTGTCAATTTCGAATACATGTACCCTTTCTGTTGACTGCTGGTATTTTCACGTGAGCCATTAACTTCATTGCCATTGATCCCAAGAACTTTAACCAAGTTTGATGGCACGATGACATATAGTTCGGTTCTTTAAATGGAAAATTTGGATTCGAACCTCTAACCCTCTTATCAAAAAAAAAAACAGAACTTAGACCGAGCAAGTATAGACAAACACAACACAATTTAGTAGTGAATCATTTCATGTGAACGTACAAGCATGGTAAATTTCAGAGAAAAAGAAAATAAGTGGTCAATAAAAAAAAGTGATACACATGGTTGGATCTAAATCTACAAGTTTTAGGCTTTAGATCAACATAAATGGCTCAATGTAATCGTATTTATGGAGGGCAGGTCACCTATATAAAACGTTTTCTAGATCATGCATGCATGTTCACTGCCCCAATAGGACAGAAGTGATAATCTTTCATAGATTGCTATATATTTATGGGGCCACGAGGTGGGTAGGTTCTAAATCTCATGCTCTGACTTCCACGTACATTTTTGGCTATCGCTCTCAAGTCCGAACAACCATCCAAGTTTCATAAAAGAAACGAAACAACGGGCCATCTAAAAAGCCAGCAATTTAACCAATACATTTACTTTCTCTTCACCTCCTCCTTATCTATTTATATATCCCAAACTGCACCTCACATGTGAGCAGCTGAGCATCAACCAGCCATGGACTGGTTCTCCTGGCTATCCAAGAGCGGCCTGGAACCCTCCCTAATCTACGAATATGGCGTCGCTTTTGCTCGCAATGAGCTCCAACTAGAGGATGTAAATTACTTCAACCATGAGTTTCTTCAGAGCATGGGCATTTCAGTGGCCAAACACAGGCTGGAGATTCTCAAGCTTGCTAGGAAGGAGAATAGAGTAGGCCCAGGAGCGCTTTCCGGGCTCATTCTGGCAATCAACAAAACCAAGAAGTGCTTGAACAAGTGTATAAACAAGTTGGTTTTCCGGGACGACGTGTCGTTCAAGGCGGGGCCGGAGATGATGCAGTATCGAGAGCATTGGAGAGGAGGGTTGTTAAGGAGGCACAAGAATGAGGATGTCAAGGAAGATGATTATAAGCCAGCACTAAAAAAGAGGAGCATAACGCTATCAGGACCTCTGGATGGAAGGGTGCAAGAGAAGGTTATGGTCAATACCAGAAGCTTGAAATTATCAGGGCCTTTGGATGGGAGGCAGCAAGAGAGAATCATGTACACAGCTAGGAGCCCGAGATTATCAGGGCCTTTGGACAGAAGGGTGCAAGAGAAAATGGTGTATACTGCTAAGAGCCCAAGATTACCAGGGCCTATAGATGGATGGGTCCCAGAGAGATCAATAATTACAACTAAAAGTCCAATGCTATCTGGGAATGTAATGGATGGAAGATTAATGCAGGAGAGGCTGATGGTGAGGAGTCCTGGTCCTCTGGATGGAAAGGTTTCAAGTCCAATGGTTTCCAGCCAATATAACCAAGAAAAGGTGGATGTTGATTATGATGATCATTCACTGTGGGCTACATTGTTTCATGATATGAAACCCACTTGAATTTTCTGCTTTCTTCTTCTTCTTTTTCTTCTTCCTTTTTTTTTTCCCCGGCATCAGTGGGATATTATTTGTATGGCTTTGACGGCTTGTTTGCCTGTATGTGATATATATCTGGAGTGAATAATATTTTTTTGAGTATTGACTTTAGTTGCTTATCTCATCTTGATCAGGTCATCCATTCACAAACTAAAAACGTTGCATGGATTCATAATTTCTAGCAGTCGATATCTCTGCATGGATTTCTGGTGTGTGCTTGAATTTTGAGTTTGTCAATCTTTTCTTAATTTCTAATATGTTAATGCACAAATTGTGTTTGATGAAAAAACACAACAAAGCCCTTTGTTTACAAGGCTAATTAATGGCTAAATCCCAGCTGCTGAGAGTAACACAATACAAACCTTTGGTTAAAAGTTTAAGTGGATTGCTCATGCTGTGAATAATTCCTGCCCAAGACATGGTACGGATCTGAAAGACAAGCACATTCTGGGAGAGAGATGTCTCTAACATCGAACTTATTTTCTAAAACGGATTCTCTACTTCATATGATACATTAAGTTGACTCTGTTCACATGCCAATAATGTTAAGTTCGATGCTATATCGTCCGATCACCGAAGAGATTTCATGCTTATAAATTGCTGGCTTAATGCCATATAGCATGCATGCCCATTGTATGCATCTAATTAAGTTAACTGTGTTCACATGCCAATAATGTTAAGCCTCCCAGTCCCTCCCTCCCCAATTCAATTTATCAAGGAGAAATAAGTTCCAATCGTGGTCATACACAGAAACCCCAGCATTTTATTCATATATAAGAATGAAAAAGTAGATTCATATTACAACAAGAATACGTATACAATAGACTGTTACGGCCTAGAAAAAAGTCGGATTGATGATTCGTGCACAAACATCCACTGCACTACTGACGCCAAGTATTATTCAAAACGTGCTCCAGTATTATGTATACTGAAAAGATATATGCCCCACCTTGTTAATCTCAATGATTTGTACTCTGAGGCAGCCTGAAGGATCCCCCTGAATATAGCATTTGGTAAACAGGCCTTATCCTGGTAGTTAGAATAATGCTCAAGATGGTACCCACACCACAGACACCAGCCAGAACCAGAAAGGTGAGTCTAAAGCAATTTGGACCCAAGCAAGAGAGACCCGAACCAATCCGATCGATTCCATGCTGTTTTGCTGCCTCGTGATCATATATATACCCTGCTAGGAGACCAGAGAAAAGGAATGCGCCAATTGGATTCCCTAAAGCCATAAAATTGCTGAATAAACCGAAGTTCTTCAGGCCAAATAGCTCAGAGACAGTGGGAATCATGACAGAAAATTGCACTCCAAAGCAAATACCAATCAATGCAGTTGCAATATAAAGTGTGCCGTCCATCGCAGAAGCAAACAGAAGGTATGTAACAATCATGATTATTTGAGTCAATGTCATCCAGACTGTCCGAGGAGTTGTCCTAGACCTGCAAAGAATAAACCCCGCTCCAAATTATGATAACAGCCAATGGAAATAACAAAATATGGAGGCAGCCACAGCATTTACGACAACGTGGTAATGCTTTTTTTTTTTTTTTATCAGTGACATGGTAATGCTAATTAATAACAGCAAATTATTGGAGAAAATTAGCTGAATCTCCAATCCTATTTGCTTGCATATACTGTTGAAATAATATTATGTACAAACTATATGCTTTTGCCAGGAGTTGGCAAGGTTCAATTGAGAGTTTGAAGATAAGTTTGTTGCTTATATTCAATAACCACTCTATAACTTATATGTTCAAACTATGCATCTCATAAAAGGAGATCAATTTAGCAGTCAATAAAATGCCATATTTTCTAGAGATGATACACCCTTATGTTTGAAACATCTTTAATCTTCAAAATTCATCTCAGATTAACAACTAACTAAGATCAGAACCATGCAAAGTGGTTGGCAGAATCAATTATAGGTAGCACCCCGCTTCATTTCAACTGCCTGTGGTGAAGAAATGAGAATAGATGGTACTAACCTGACAAAATGTTCAGAAACAACTCCACCACCCAGACGACCCACAAAATTGCAAAAACTGAAGAGCGACAGCAAGATTTTTGTATCATGCACACCTTGTGCAATCCCAATCTGGGCTAGATTATTAAGAACCGTCACCCCAGAACCAACCCCAACAAAATAAACCAAGAACAGAAGCCAGAAGTCTGCCTTCATTACAACTTCACTAAAGGTAAAATCATCCCCCCTTTTGGGCCGCCTCTTCTTCTTCACTGCTCCCTCACCCTCAGCCAGAAGCATAGCCACCTCAGATGCATCATCATTTTCACGAAAGCTTCCAAGGTTTGTTGTTGATGAAGATGGTGTCAGCAGTGGTTCAGTTTTTTCTACATTGTCTTCTTCTTGTGTCAGATGGCCTGAAGACCCAATTGATGGTTCTAATGTCCCCAATTTGCTTGGTTTCATGGGGTACAACGTCATTTTCACAGGGATTGCAAGTGGAGCCATGAGAAGGAGAATCATTATTAAAACAAAAGTATAGGAAATAGAAGTACTTAAAGAAAGCGCATCACTCATTATTGTGGTTGTAAGAAGATATACGCCAAGCACAATACTTGCCGCTTGGATGAAAAGAAAATGGCCCTGTTCAACAGAATCTTCACCAGAAGCCGGAGTACATGGCCTAACAAAATACATCATAATAAAACATAGCATAGGAATCCCAAGTGCGAGGAACAATAGAAGATTAGAGGAGGAACTATGAAGCAGTACACTGTAGATTTCTGTAAATACCGCAGCACTGAGCCCCACATAACCTTTGAGAATACCTGCAACAGTGCCTCGGCTGAGAGGGAAGTTTCTCATATTGGTTACAAGAACAGCTGTGCTAAACCAAGCATTACTATTGGCCGCAACACAAAGAGCAAGACACAACTGCAATATCATATAGGTATCAAGATGACAATTAGATCTTTTTGGTTGAAAATATCCGGATTTGAGCTATACATGCCCCAGCAACCACATTTCCCATCATACATATCCACCAATTGATGTTACAAAAGAAGCTGCCTCTATGCTTATAACTAACTGCCTACATATACACTATCACTTACACTTATGACTGATTATTCAATGTTATCAATGCAGGGATGCTCATTGCAGTTAAAGAAACGTAAGGAAGTAACCCATATAAAGGGCGACTTATAGATGATGTACATTGAGCAGAAAAATGGCATCTTAGTTGTATGGAACTATGGATACCTCCATGCACACAAACATACAAAGCCAGATATAGAGTTTAACAGTTCAAACACATTGACATGAACCAAAGAATCATGAGATGAACAGAAAAGTTCGAGAACTTGGAATTTAGAAAGAAAAAGTTTGAGAATTGAGCATGAAGATAGGATAAAACCTAGATAATGCAAGTTCAGATGAGTCCGACTTACCCATTAAAGAGGATTCATTCACCACCACCTCAGAAAACTTCGCAATTTTCATACCCACTATTCCATAAGGACAATTACCAAAAATTACCAGGTTAGAAAGTAAACTTAGACCATATGTTGAACCGTACTATTATTAATCAACAAGCAACTCAAAAATTAACCAGAAAATCCCCGAGAAATGTAAAGTTGAAATCAATAAAATCTATTACGGCCAAATAAAAGGTAACAATTCAGTCTTGATATACAATTGTTATTGGATAACAGTTTAACTCTAAAGTCTAAATATAAGGGGAATACCGAATTTAACAAATATAAATAATCGTCAGTAAATTTAAGGGAATCCCAATATGAGCTATTAATTAAATCGACAAGAAATCAAAATTAAGAGACGGGTATGAAAAATCTAAGGGATAAAAACCTTATATTTAAGACGAACTTACCGACCAGTAAGGAAGGGACTGCACAGTTCTGCTCACAGCGAGCCAGAGAACGCCATAACCAGAGAAGCAAGCCAGAGAACCAATCAAGAGAACAACCCAAGGAGGGAACTTGTCACAGGCTAAGCCTGGAACGAGGCCAACGTTCTCGCCGATATCGTTGAAGACACCGATCATGGTGAGCTGGTGCTGATTCAAACCCATAATTGATTTCAGGGAATGAGAGTAGAGCGGGAAGACGTATGCATTTCCTGAAGCTATCAGGACCCAAACTGCAGCACCCAACCCGACCCATGGTGGCCTTGTCCCTGCTTTCAACGCCACCATTGACGAATTCTATTGTGCTCAACAACCAGTCAGCTTATGTTGTGAATTCACAGTTTCAAAGAATTCGAGCCGGCAGAGAGAGAGAGAGAGAGAAAGAGAGAGGAAAGAGAGGCAAAGAAGTGAGAGCATATGCAATTTGTGTTTTTTTGGTGTACGTGAGAATCACTGCATATGTGACATTTCTTGGCATTTGATTTTTGGAGTTCTCTGCGGTTGAAGTTTCCTCCATAGCAAATGACACTTCTTTTTCTCCTTTTAATATTTTCTCCGTTGTAGTTTTTTTTTTTTATGTTTTTTTGAACAATTATCCGTTGTAGTTGTATCATTGCTACAGAGGCACTTTCTTCTCTATAAACTATGACACATTTGACACGTCAGTTAACACTAGCCTAGGATGAGTATTAATTTCTTTGTTTTTTTATAAGCCTTATGGGACACACAATAGTTCAATGTCGCACAAAAGTCCAATTGAATGTATATAATTATTCCATAAAAAAAAAAATGTATATAATTATATAATAATACTAAATCTAGTCTCAATGTGTTTAAGGGTAGATTTAATTACGTAAAATTAAATTATCTCATCTCATCTCATATAATCATTACAATTTTTTTAATTTATTACATAAAATATAATAAATACTTAAACTTTTTCAAATTTATAAATAAAAATAATATTATAATAATATTTTATTCAACTTTTAATAAAATATCATTTTATTTTATCTCATTTTATCTTAATTATTAACCAATCCAGGCCTACCTTTTTTTTTAAAAAAAAAATTATTCTATGTAAAATAATTACATAGACGATTGATCCATTTATCTCGGCCATGGTGAGACCTTTGTTGCTTTGTATTATTCATTATTATATTTGATAGAGTTCAAAGTCTTAAAATTGTAGAATCTATTTAGCGTGTGAAAAAAATATTATAATTTTTTTTTTCCTTAAAATAAAATCACAGTTATTTTTGGGATTGAAGTTACTGAAGGTTGCAACTTTCAAGTCAAGATGTTGCAGTTTTAGAAAAGAGGGATGATGAAGAATAGATATGCACATGAAATATAAGATTATAGACTAAGCAAAAGCCTCTTTGACTGACCAAGTCACCAAACTATATTCAAAAATTAAAAATAAATAAATTAGTCGTTTTGAAAAAAAATAAAGTTTATTATTAAAAAACTAATATTCTTTTTATGTGAATCTAATATTTATTCACACAACTGCAACGACCATTTATCTAAAAAAATGTCATAAGATTTCTTAACTTTGTACAAAAAAATCAAAGTTTTAGGTCGGATAAAAGATTAGAGAAAACGAAAGATGTCATTAATGATGTGTTACAGACGATCCAATCTATCCGAGAGTAGTTGGTAAGAGAGGCATTTGGGATGTTTTGTTTTTCCTTTTGTTAAGAAGAAGATGGGAGGTTAAGAAACTAGAGAATGTGCCTTTCTTTTTTGGGAGGCAAAGGGGAGAATTGTGCCTTTCAAACCAACATAAATCCCTGTTTTTTTTTTTTTTTTTTAAGCCTGGCTGTAGAAATTTAGGAGACGTTTGGATTTACAAGTCATCTCAGCTCATCTCAACTTATCTCACTACTATTCATTACTATTTAGCAACTTTAACTCACAAATCTCATTACTATTCACAATTCATCTCATTACTATTCACAATCCATCTCAACTCATCTCAAATCATCTTCGAATTCAAACGTTTCCTTAGAATCCACTACACTTGCCGATATGCCCTCCCTTTTTCCTAAAAATAAAAAAATCTTATTAAATTGCAATTATATTCCAAAATGCATTTTGTTGGATCCGAAATTCGACTGTTACCACACAACAAGACTGAGAAAGGACAGAAACGTGTGATGGTATCGTCCTAAAATTTAGGGCCTAGGAGCCACGTGTGTTGATTAATGTAGTCTAACCTTTTCATACGCGTCTCTTCCCTACCATATATTCCGGATTGATGTGCTCCCATCGATCGTCTTTTTCATCATTTCAGTACTGGAATGCTAATTTTTTATTATAAATTAATCATTTTACTTTCTTATCACAATTACGACAAACTAACTTATTATAATCCCATTTATTCCTTAATAATAAGTTGACATTTTAATAATGAGCCGGGTTAAAAATAATAAAATAATAAATATTATTTTTTTAATATTATTATTATTTTAAAATTTAAAAAAATTAAATTATTTATTATATTTTATGTTAAAATTTATAAAAATTATAATAATTAGATGAGATAAAATGGATTGAAACCATCTTTATATCCAAATGTAGTCTAAATGAAAAATTAAATAAATAATATAGAGGAAAATCAAAGTTTGCTAATATTTATCTAGAAATGATCCTAATAGAAATATTATTTGCCAAGATCCCTTAAAAATAAAAGTAATTCTAAACATACTTTTAAGTTGTACAAATCTCAAACAATTTTTTTTAAAAAAATAGTGTCAATTATTAAAAAATATTTTTTTTTTTACGTAGATTCTAAATTTATTTACTATTCTTAAAAGAAGTACGAGAAAATTACATATTTTAAAACTGTAAATATCATTTATCTTTAAAAACAAAAATCAAATGGATGTGCGGAGAGAGCCCGCAAAGCGGATTCAAATACAAGTAGAGTCTCAAGACGAACTTAAATCCTAGTCTGACCCAAAGAATAGAATGTTATTAAAACACAAGTATGAATAATAGAAGCAGAAAATGTACAACTCAGTTTGTGTAGGTAGCATTGAAGGAAGGCTCATGTATTCGACACGCCCCCAATGTTGTCGGGGGAAAGACGTCCTGTCGTTTTTGTAGCACATGTGGTTCTCTCTCTATTTTCCCAAATCCTCGGTACATAGCACATGTGGGAATTGAGAATGGATGAGAGATATTGACAAATCTGGGAGTGGGAGCTGAAGCTGGAGCTGCATCATCATGTCAAGATACAAGAGCGTGTAGTTTCTTCCGCTTCCTCTAACCAGCAATTAAGGCAGTTTCTTTGAAGGAGCAGAGATCAGTTTGAAGTGGATTTTGTCGTCTTCACAGCATGTTTTGGCGACATACCCAACTTCCAAACGCTTGGATTGAATCAATACCTATTTTATATATATATATATATATATATATAGGCTTTAGGGCTTGTTTAAGTCAAGCAAGTTTAAGGGTAATTGTAAAGATTATAGCTTTGTGAATACTACCTATATTTATAATTTTACTTACATAATCATTCGTACTGATACGTAAATTATTGAAAATAGTAAAAATTTTAAAATATCACTCAGTATGTATAATATTGTGTATACTTACGGCATACTTTTGTGTGTGTGTTTTTTTTTTGTTTTTTTTTTGTAATGTTTAAGAGGAAGGGGAGGGTTTTTTAAGGTCTGAAATAGCCAAATTAAAACTTAATACTATTATTTTCACTTAAAAGGACAAAAATTATTTGTGGCAATTGACTTTAAAGGTAAGTCGGAGTCACTAACTTACTGTCATGAAATGGACATAATCCTATTGCTTTAACCCAAAACGGCCAAACCGATACGGCTTGAAAGCCTTGCAACTTACGCAGCTTATGCACCAACTCTTTAACTCGTGTCTTTAGCGGTAACTTTCTCCCTCCCTACAACCCAACAATAGCCCATGTGAATTTTATAGAGTACCCCCACATTTTTGTGTATTTTCTGCCTTCTTAAAGAGATTTTGTTTTGTCATCTATTGACTGAGGAACTTAATTTCTCGGCCCATATGAAGTTTGAGCAGAGGTTTTAGAATCTTGGGTCCATGACACCTCGACGACAGAACATTCTTTTAGCAATGGAAGCCCATTTTATTCATCTTTTACATTGTATTCGTTTTCTGAGGTCCAAATAGTCGAGGCCCATACAACATAGTCGTTTGTATTTAAAATCCACATCAACTCATCATTATAATTTTTTCAAATTCTTATACAAAATATAATAACAATTCAACTTTTTCAAATCCCAAAACAACTTTTCTAAATTCTCACACAAAATATAATAAATAATTCAACTTTTATTTTACTATTCACAAACCATATCAACTCATATCTGAATTCAAACCACTCTAATCAATCCGTTTAAACCATTGTTTTAAATTTAATTTCCGTGATCATTCTGCTTTAAACATTAAAATGAGATATTTTAGTGCCGGTGTGTTCCAAGGTATTGTTTTGGGATTAGCTATATATATAATTAAATAAATATATGTATATCTAAGTGTATATCATTTATATATTTGTGTGTATATATATATTGAAGAATTGAAGATTAAAAAATAAAATAAAATAAAAGAGTAGAAAAATTATTAAAAATAATGAAATATGAAAAAAGAGAATGAGTGGACATATTTAAGTTACAAAAAATTAAAATTATATAAATGTTGTTTAGATTTTAAAATTATATGAAGGCTATCTAGATTTGAAATTTACAAAAATCTCATTTAAATTAAAATATATATATAATTGCTATAAAAATAATTCTGAAACAAATATATATAGTCCGAAATGGAAATAGCGGGAACGGATTAAAACGAACGAAATAATATAATAAGAGTAGTTGGTTGAAATGAAAATTTTTGAGCACTTAAACGGAATGGAATTCAAAACTATGGACGATGTAAAAAAAAAAAAATTCAAAACCATGGACTGATTTCTCCGCAGCAAAGAGACAAGCCATAACTCCTTTTCACTCTCATTGCCAACTCATACTAAATTATTGTACGCACCGTCTTGAATTGATATAAAACTGCAGCTCCGATCTTATCCTTATCCATTCTTGACAAAATGAAATGAAAAGAAAAAGAAAAAGAAAACATAATCCAACATCCCGACGTGGTTTGTACATGCACATGGCTTGTCACACTACAGAACCCAGAAGGGCCAAAACTACAGTCATTGCCCATTCATTGTCTACGCATGCATCTGTGCCCCACCTCACTTGAGTCACTTTCTAATATTTTCCATGTATAGGTTAATTTTCTTACCATCCAAACACAGCTAGTTCTTTCTGAGTCAGTAATGCAGAATGCTGACTCAAACCCGACTTTGTTTTTTCCTTTTAATTATTGTGATTGAATGTTGGATTCTCGGCCGCCTCCATGGTTAGAAAATATTGTTAATGGATTGCCACACAAGAATAGTGTGCAATTAATCAACATTATATTTGAGATCGAAGAATTTGAAGATCAGCCAAAAACCACCTTAATTAAGATAATTATGTTTCAAAGGTACTGTCAGTTTAGACTATTGTTTGGATATTGGGATGAATTAAGTTGAATTAAATTGTGAATAATAATATTTTATAAATTTCAGCAAGATAAATTTAATATTTTAGATTGAAATGTATGAAATAAGTTAAAATGAGTTTAATTTTTATATGAGAAGTTAAAAAAGTAGTGGGTTCCATCAATGATTGATTTGAGATGAGTTGAGTTTAGTTTAACAACCAAACACAACCCTAGGCAAGTTGAGTTAAGTTGAGTTGTAAATAGTAATATTTTATGAGTCACATTAAGATGAGTTTAACTTTTTTAGATTGTGATGGATTTAACTTTTTAGGTTAAACTGTATGAAGTAGTTAGGTTGAGATGAGTTTACATTTGTTATGAAAAGTTAGGTTGCGTTTGGTTGCAAGACTCAACTGAACTCAGTTTAATTTTAAGTTGAATCTAATATTCAAACATTAAACTCTTAAATTACTAAACACATCTCAACTCAAAACCTCTTTATATGTGAAACCTACAACTTTTTTTAATTTTTCATAAAAAATATTAAATTCATCTTAACATATAAATATATTTTAAATTCAATTTAAATAAACCTTATATAACTCCTAATATATTATTCTTCATAAAAAAATTAAAATCAGTTCAACGTTCTAACACAACTTTTAAAAAATAATGAAGTTGTAGTTTGCTATGGTCGTGTGGCTCGTCAAAGCTCTTTCCACCTCCCCTCGTCAATGCTGACTGCAGTGGCCAGTAGGTTCCCTCTTGTGCGGGTGCCCCCCCGGTCCCCAAATTGCTCGCTCTCTTTGAATCGACACGTACATCACCTTTTTGTTTTTTGTTTTTTATTTTTTGTTTTTTTATAAAGAGAAATTATTTATATAATTTTTAAATAGACAAATTCTATGCAAATTTTTGTAAAAAAAAAAAAATCTCATATTAAAAAAATTATTCTTTTTCAGTGAACTTACTTTTTTATAAAAAATAAATGTGAAATTTATTTATTTGAAAATTGTATTGAGATTACTCTTTTATAAATTGTACAGAACTTATGACAATCACGATCCCATAATTAAAGTACTATTGGATCGATTGCATTATCTTGAGTCATAATTATTTAATCCTACAATAATAGAATTGAGATTCCCTAAAATTCAATTTAGGCTTGATTTATTTTCACAATTATTCTTAATTTATCTTATCTAATCATTATAATTTTTTAAAATTTTTATACAAAATAAAATAAAGAGTTCAACTTTTTCAAATTTCAAAACAAAATTAATATTAAAAAAATATATTCTAATAATATTTTATTCAACTTTTAACTTTAATATCAACTTATCTCATTCCATCTCATTTGTAAAAACAAACTAAGCTTTAATGATCTTAGATTCTTATTTCTTCACGTGATATTTAATGATATATTTCATTACGGGTATAAAATCACCAGTTTTATTAACTTATCATGCTTGTAAAATGAAAAAAAAAAAAGAGGATGCATGAGACCTGTCTAACATCTATCAATCATTCCCCTTCCCTTTATTTTTATTGGATTTTTAATTTTTAACATTTTAATTTTATGTTTTTATGATGAGGTAATAAACTCCGAAAAATTTAAGAGTGATTTTGTTTTTATACGATGATATAAAAACAAAATCACTAGCCAATTGAGTGTAGATGGGAGAAGGAGAGGTAGATTGGGTGCATGCAGGTTGATCTAATTCACTTACTTTTGGGATGCCTACGTGGCACTTGATGATTGGCCGGTATGAAGACTAATTTTACACCCGACCGACCTAAGATTTTTCGTTTTTAATATTGGTGAGCTTTATTTATTTTTAAAAAAGAGTGCATCGTACATAAGATTTGTATACCCTAAAATTATATTTATAATTACTATAAGGGTGAGTTTGGTTACCAAACTCATCTCAACTCATATCAACTCATCATTACAACTTTTTCAAATTTCAATATAAAATATAATAAACAATTCAACTTTTTCAAATCTTAAAATAATAATAATATTAAAAAATAATATTCTAACAATATTTTATCATCTCATCTCAACTCACTTCAACATTCAAACACAACCTAAATAACATGACAACAAAATACAAATAGTTATATTATATTAATTAACACTAATTAGTTTCCTACTATATATAGTTAATCATGGTATTCTCTCTTTTACATACTACAAGAAAATTACTTATTTATGACCAGTTACTTTTAGCGAAATGATTATTTACAATTAAAATGAATATATTTTAGTCACAAATAATATTTTCGCCGTAATTAAATGATCACAAAAATCTATTTTTCTTGTAGTAACAGTTGTATTTTATTTTCAAATTTATACACTTCATTAAAGCTAACTTATAAAAGAAAATCTCTCTCTCTCTCTTTCTCTTTCTCTTTCTCTCTCTCTCTACCATATGTGTATATGAATATATATTGGTCGAATTTAGTGGCTAGTGGGTCTTCAGAAAGCCTAACTTTGAAAGACGCTGCTTTCTCTCCACCCACAGCTTTCACTTTCATAGCCTTATCTTCCTGAAGTTGGCTTCCACGCTGCAAATAAATATGATGGGGCATTGGCATGGGGCCTCCTTCCTTTTGGTTGGATAAGGGAGGAATATCCCACAATATATAGCCTTTTGTCTTTGCTAATGTTGTTGTTGTTGGTGCCAGAAATACCCAATATCATTGTATACCACTTGCCCCCAATATCTCAAACTACAACGCTGATTCCATCCATCCATGATCCATCCACAGCTATATAGCTTTCATTTTATCCATTCAAATTCAGACAAAAACCCATGAAAATATCATTTTCCCAATTAAATGACATTGTCTTAGTAGTCAAAATGAAATCCAATTAAAGCATGCATGCTGGAACAAACAAATTCAACAAAATCCTTGTTGTTTTCATGTCCTTATAAAGACTCAACGCATGATCTTTAATTAATGGCATTGTGATCATGATGCTAATTAATTTTCTTTTAATATCATTGACTATATATATAGCTTGTTAAGTTCTCAAAAATTAAATAAAATAAAACATTTTTTTATAATAATCCTCGGAAAATTTAAATCCTATATTTATTCGTCAAAGTAAATTAGTTGACTAAACATATCAACATTATAAGTGTGACCAATCTTTCCATCACCACCAACAACATCATCGATCGTGCGTGGGGAAGATTATCTTTAATTAATTTACTATTAATATTTGCTTAATTTATTTAAACTATTATTAAATTTTAAATTTTTAGATTATTGTTTTTGTTGGGTTCAAAAAGTTGAATCTTCCTGATAGATCATCTCATTAATTAGTCCGTGTTCCAATTCCAGCTGTCCATCTTCTCACTTTCCTTCTGATTCTCTGAATTGAAATGTCCAATTAACTGTTTCCCAATTTTTTTCTTCTTTTTTAAGTAAAAAGGGTTGGAGGGAAACTAGAGATGGAGTAGAGCGTTCTAGTTTTTATGGTAGCACCCATTCCGATAGAGAGCTAAACAGGAGAAGTTAGACAGCGAGAACTCCAGCCACTCTCTGTAAATCGGAGTACTTGAGCGATCCAATCCCACGAGAGCATCAATGGTCCATGAGCTGGACCTAATGCCCACTGTCTAACTCATGGACCCCGGAGCCACCATACTCGGTGGTCCGTTTCCCAATTTGTGTATACCAGACCCACCTCAAAATAAATCCTGCAAAAATTATAGAGAAAAATAAATAAACGGACGAAAATCAAAACTATGTTTTAAAAATAAAAAATACGAGGAGGAGAAGAAAGGAACCAAAACCTGTTTACACAAATAATACGGCTGGTGAACGAACGGACGGACGTAGCTAAAGTCCTCGGCGACACGGATGCAGAGAATACACAGAGCAAACGGCAACCATATCGGAGAGCAAACCCAACGCAACGCAATCCTACCAAAAGAAAAGATCAAACGAATAAGCCTGGCGAAGAGAACGAAGACACAATGCTCTGATCTTTGGATGATGACAAACTCAATCCACGTCCAATAATTCCTAGTAGATTCTCGAATTAACCTCTGGATTTTTTAAGTTCATTTTAATTTCCATTTTAGGAGAAGTTTTGTAAAAAATGATCGAATCGCCTTCAAGGCTTCAATGACTGCCTCGGATATATATAATTTATATTATATCTATACAGAGATGTATATATATGCCAGTCCCTGTATCGAATATCGGTCATCGGATTACACAAAAAATAAATCCAAGTCCGTTCTTCCCAATCGCTCACTTCTCCGAGCAGCTCAGATCACAAGCCGTTTCGACGTGATGTGACTCTTAAAGAATCTGAAGAGCCCAGGACTCCGACGCCACCTTTATCGTCGGAGAATTGACAGACAGAGAGAGTATCGGTCAACATACCCTATTCACTCCTCGGCTTTAGACATGACGGAGAGCCGGCTCGGCCTCGGCAGGAAGTCGGCGCGCCTTTTCTGCTGATGCGAAGAGGGCCGGATCAAGGCCGCCAAGGCTCGTTTCACCAAATCGCCTTCTACTCCACCGATCCTCACCAGCGAGTTCGTCATCGCCGAGCGCCGCGCGTTCAGTCTGTTCGGAGAGTACGGCGCCACCGACTGCGAACCGGACCCCTTGTGCAAACTGCACCTGAATGAACCCGGGTGCGTGGTTGGGGAGCACATACAGGTTCGCTTCTGACCCTGCCGCTTCACGACCTGATTGCTGCCGCCCCCGTTCCCACGAGGGGAGACGGAGATGGACCGGCTCGGGGAGATCGAGCGGTCGAGGGAGAACCGGACGGACCTGGCTGAGGGAGAAGTTCCGCACATGTTGACGCGTGTCGGAGAAGCGGAGCGGGTGAAGAAGGTAGTTGATCCAGAGGAGAAGCTGGAGCTAGTGGAAGAAGCGAAGGATGGGGAAGAATACCGTGAAGGAGAGTGAGAATCGTAGAATCTTCCGGAGGGTGCGAGGGAACGGACAACCGGTCCGCTTGACGATCTTCTAGAAGTTGCCGCCATTCTTGTTGCAGTAGAGAGGGAAATTCTAGAGAGAGATAAGAGAGCTAGAGAATAATATTTTTAAGTTTCCTAGTGAGCCGCTCTTCGCTGTCTAATTTGGCAAACACGGCTTCACTCGAGCTATGTATTTATAGGGTTTCAAAGGAGGAAAGGGTCAGGAAATAGTCGAGTTTCGCGGTGATAGTCGAGTTTTCGCGATATTTTGATTCAAGATATTTATTTCGCGGCTTTGCGATGCTGTCCCTACGATTTTCCTATTTATTCTGTGGGTATTTAATGCCATTATTTTACCAATAACAAGACACAACTTTTTTTTTTTTTGGGATATAACAATGTCATATTAAATTTCATTATTTTTTAATAGTAATGCTATATATAAATTTAAAATGTATAAATTTTGTATAAATTTGAATAATGTTAAATATAGTTATGGGTTATGTAAGTACTGTACACCTTTTTTTTTTAAAAAAAAATTTATTTGCAATCTCATTAATGAATGAGATGAAAAGAGAAAAATATTATTTTTAAAATGATATTATTATAATTTTAAAATTTTTTAAAACATAATTATATAAATTTATATGAGCAATCTCATTTGAGGATTGTAAGTAGACCAACTCTTTTGAAAAAGAATTATGTTTATTATTAAAAAAATAATTTTTTTCATATAAATTTTATATTTACTTATTTTTAACAAAAATAGTATGCGATATTTGTGCACTTTTTATGATTGTTAATATTATTTTTCAAAAAATAAATGTCAAAGATTCAAAATAGAAGCATCAAAATCTAACGAGAAAATATATAAACTTAAAATCATTTATTCTTTTTAAAAGGGTTTATTTATTTTTTAAAAATAATTTAGTAAGAAAAATATTATTTTTACTAATAATTTTTATTTATGTAATTATATATATTGACGTGTTAATTATTGATATGTTGAAAATTTAAAAATTATAAACTTAAAATTTGAAAATTGATAAATACATGTAATACTGTTCAATTGATATAATTGGGAGGGAGAATATAGGGGACGAACAGGGACGTAATTGCAATTAATAACATTTGCAGTGTGTTTTCAGCGTACCGTTTGGCGTTTGGTATGGTTGGAAGAATCAAGAATGCATAGGACGGATAAGGACGTAATTGCAATTAGCAAAATTTGCAGTGTGTTTTCAGCGTACCGTTTACGATGTCAGTTTAACCAAACCAGAGGAGCGGTTGGGTTAGTTAAGTTGCAGGCGTGGTTAAGGTTTTTGTGATCCAAGGTTTTCTCAGAACTATGGGCAGCGAGCGGCCAATGTTTTTTTTTTGGCAGTGTTTGTTGGGGAATCTTGGGATGCTCAAACGCGCAGCTCTGCCACGTGCACTGAACTGCTTTACGACTGACGATGTTTAGATTCCACGTACCAGTGTGCCACCCACTGGAATTCAGCGTTACCGGACTCAACTTTAAGGCCCCGTTTGGCTGTTGGATTTTATTGAACTCAGTTCAGTTCAATTCAATTCAATTCAATTCAATTTTAAATAAAATTTAATATTTAAACACTCAACTTTTAAATCATTAAATTTATTTCAATTCAAAATTTCTTTACACATGAAACTCAAAACTTTTATCAATTCGTCATCTCTTTACACGCAAGACTCATAATCTTTGTCAAATTCTCATAAATATATTTAAACTTATTTTAACATTTAAATACATCTAAATTTATCTTAAATAGACCCCACAAAACTTGCTACACCATCTCAACTCATTATTATTTATAAATAACTCGATCCATCTTAACTCAGCTCAATATCTAAAATGCAGCTTAAAAGAAAAATTATATTCATCATCCTACACACCATACTTTTTTTATTTTTTTCTCTTACTAAATGTGTGATGTATAGATAATGAGTAGAAAAATTCAATTAGCTTAAGAATAATAAATTCTGAAAAAATTAAAAATAAATAAAAATAAATATAACGTGTAGAGATAATAAGCAGTAAAACTTATATTAAAATTAAATATATAATTAAATCGTGTTTTTCTTGCAATCACCTTCATTTTAATACTGTTAAATTTTTTTGAAAATAAATAAAATCAAAAATTTTATTGATGAAAAGTGTCGCTTTTGCGGAAGAAAACTATATTGAAACCTTTAATAATAAGAAGGAGTTAAGTAAAGATTATAATCCATTATGGACCGACTATCTTATACACAACATTTGAGCCGAATCGATAGATCCAACTTGTTTATTCTCGACTTGCCAACTAAAACACGTGTTGCCCCTTGATTTGCCAATAAGTCCGCCACTTGATTAATCTCTCTAAAAACACGGTTTGAAGAGATTATTGAGGAGATTAGAATGATACATATCCCTTATCCTTCCACCACATTGAGATTAGCATGGAGTCAAAGCAATCCCAATCAACTATAGTCAATGTTTAGTTTCACATTGAGAATAGTCGCTTTTGGTACTGCAGCAGAAGCGATTCTGATTGCAAGTTGTTTGGAAATAATAAAGTTAAATCACAAATCATTATTCTGTCAATTGTTTCTCCCTTGCAATAGATAAAAAAAATATTTTAATTATAAATAAATTTACAAACTAACGTGCATGGTTTGTAAATTTAAAAGAGTTAATTTACATATAGTTTTCAAATAGAAATTATTTATGCAAACTTATATAGTTATGTTTTAAAAAAATTTAAAATTATAATAATAATGATTTTTTCTCTTTTAACTCATTCATTAATGAGATTGCACGCGTAATCTCCACTCAGGATTGTAAATATAATTATAAATAAATTTACAATAGATAAAAAAATATTTTAATTATAAATAAATTTACAAACTAATATGCATGGTTTGTAAATTTAAAATAGTTAGTTTACATACAATTTTCAAATAGGGATTACTCATGGAAGTCAATATAGTTATGTTTAAAAAAAAATTAAAATTACAATAATATTCTTTTTAAAATGATGATTTTTTTCCTTTTATCCATTCATTAATGAGACTGCACACACAGTCTTCTAGGCAGGTTTGGGGATGAGATGAAAATTTTGTGTTTTGTTTAAAAGTTTAAAATATTATGTTTTAATATTTTTATTTTTTTAGGATTTGAAAAAGTTGAATTGAGATTTGAAAAAATTAAATTATTTATTATATTTTATATAAAGATTTAAAAAATGTGTAACGATGAGATGAAAATTTTATGTTTTATTTTGTGCTCCAAACCAACAATACTCTCTTTCTTTAGGTTCATAAATTTTCAAATCTTGCTTCTTAATTCTTGAATTTTAGAAATTTATAATTAAGTACTGTCGTCCAATTCCTTCTAAAAACGCAGTTGCCTCTTGCCTTCCTTTGCGTGGGCAATTTTTTTTTTTCCCAGTTTTTAAAAACGATGTTGTCTCGAGATATAAATTAGTTTTTTTTTTAATATAATTTGCTTCTTTTTTTTTATCTTTGAATAATTTTAAGTTTTTATAATCTGTCAATTTAAGTAATTTATTCTTTTATCATTTAATAAGACGTTTTCTCAATTTTCTTATTTTATTTTATTTGCTTGTAATTTAGTTTTGAGGAGATTTTAAATAATCCTTGAATTATTAAAACTTTTATATATTTTTTATGAGCTGACCTACGTGGCAATTTACAGCCACAGGTCTGTTTTTTTCTTCTTTTTTTCTTGTGATCAAGATGGGTACTCCTATTATAAATAAAATCCAATACTGACTTAATTATACGTATAAAAAAGTTAGATATTTTTTATTATAAAAATTTAAAAGAGAATGTGGTAATTAGATTAAAGGGATATTGTCAAAGGCTTGTATCGTCTCATTGTGTCAAATTGTGCCAACATCAATTTTTAAATCGATGAATTTTGCTAACCACATGTTTGCTTTTGATTTGTCTATAGCATAGTTATAAATTTCTAAAATGTTTTTATGCAATGAGATAAAACTCCAGTGACTCATTTTTATATACAATGTAATATAATTGAATCTTATACACACAAAAAATATATATATAAGCCAAATAAAAATTAAAAATAAAAGAAAAAATATGAAAAAATAAAAGAAAAAATATTTCTAAGATATTTTTTAGAATAAAATAAAATAGCAGTGTTTTAAATGATGAACAATAAAAAAAATTTGCTTATATAATGAAAATCAAAGAAAATAAATGAGAGAATAAATGAAACACAGTACCCGCTACATGTAGTAGGTTAGTATAGCAAATTGTATTTTAGATTTCCTTTTACATATTCGGATGAAACTCATTTTTTTAAACAAATTTTCAAACAATTTACATATCTTGTATAATACAAAAGCTATTAAAAATGTTCTAAGGTCTACTATACTGAAAGTCCATTATCAAAAGAGTTTGCTACATACAAGTCAATGTGTTACTACATCATTTATTGTAGGACTCGTTATAATTTTAAAAAAGTCAAAACACCAATATTTTTTAAGATAATTGATGTGGAAGGTTTTCACATCAATGGTGAGTGAGGTGTTTAAACAAAGGAGGTTTGTAAATATATTTTTTCTTGTCAAGAATAAAAAAAAAAAAAAAGGAAGAGATCAAGTAAAAAGTAATTGATTGATATATAAAGAGGTAAAAACGACATAAGTTCCATAGAACTCACTAGATTTTTTTTTAAAAAAAAAAAAAGAATAAAACGACTATAAAATAATGAAATCTCTCCAAATCTAGACACTCGGAGACTCTTTCTCTCCATAAGGAAAGCATATTTTTTAACTATATTTTCTCCATTGTATTTAAGTTAAGTTATGAGAGGCCACGAGAGAAGTACAATCACCAAATATATATGTCATCTCCAAACCATCCGTAGACATAATTTTTATGTCTAATTACGTAAGTCATTGTGTCTATTTTTATTTAGATTTTATATGTTTTATTTATTATTTTTTTATAGATGAGTATTCGAGCACCATATCAACGCTCGAACCATTATTATGAGTCATGTAACTGTATTGTTGGATTATGACCATGTTGAGAAATTGCATCAACAATGGTCAATCTAACAAATATATATATATATATATATATATGTATGTAGTCTCTAAACCACTGTGGACATAGATTTTTTAGGTAAATCATTGTCTCTATTTTTATTTGTAAAGAGATTATTTTTTAAAGGATTTATCAACTTCATTTCTATCGTCTTTCTATTATAACAAAAGTTATACTTCTCTAGGATAATTTATATAATCATTTGTCTAAATTTTTGCAAAAAGTTCAAACAATTTTAAAAAAACTCAATAGAATAAATTTTACCAAAATTTTATTAAAACAACTTTTTAAATGTGACGGGAGAATGGTATATTTTAGATCGGAATGTTTAGATAATGAGATAAGATGATAATTTTATGAATAATAATAAGATGATTTTTTGACAGAATCAAATCCTACCAAATTAGCAATCTCTTGATCTTAGGAAATTTGTCATTCAATTGTAATTATTTTCTTTTTAATAGTTACCATAGAAAAGATTAGGACTGTATCTATATATTTTAGACGTCCTTACATTGTAATTTAAGTTTTCCTAAAATAAAGTGTTCAATTCTTAACATGATTTGTGATTAATAATGAGATAGTTTGAGTTGAAAGAAAAGTTGAATAATATTATAAATTTGAATTATTGTTAAAATATAATTTTTTAATATAATTTTTATTTTGAGATTTAAAAAAATTGAATTATTTTTTATTTGACAGTTATAAAAAGTTATAAAAATTGATTTGAAAAAATTATAATGATTAATTTAAAAGAATTTATATTTAAAAGATATTTAAAAATAAAATAAGATTAGAGAAAATGAGAATTATTATCAAACATCTTGAGTATTATTATTTTTAATAAATGGTTTAAGGAGGTTTTACTTGAAAGGCTAATCTAAAATTAAAGAGATTTGCAGCGCATCAGCCGGAAGCCGCAACACATCTCACGGGTATATATATATATTTTTTCATTTATTGCGTTGAGTGTGTGACGGCTTCCGGCTGATACGAACATGTTTTCAAAATTAAAAACTAAGGTTGCGTTTAGATCACAAAATACTCTCAATTCATCTCAATTCATCATTATAATTTTTTTTAAATCCTAATATAAAATATAATAATAAATATAACTTTTTCAAATTTCAAAATAATAATAATATTAAAAAATAATATTCTAATAATATTTTATCATCTCAACTCAACTCATTTCAACATCTAAACTCACCCTAATAAATTATAAATGGATGGTAATGATCATGGAAGAGACGCTTCCAGCGACCAGAATTTGAAGGTTGTGAATTCTGGGTGAGTTGCAGCAGCTTCAGCAGCCTCTCCGACGATCCAGTCGTCCCGTTGTCTTGTTTCTTGATTACAAGCTATCCGCAAAGCCCCACCTCTCCTCCGGCTTTCATTTTTTCCGTGAATCCTTCCCTGCGATTGGGTTTAAATCTGGATTTGTGTTGGCTCTTGGATCGTTATTGGGGTAAAAAGTTTCAGTGTAGACCCGAGAAGATTATACCAACGCTGGATTTATTTTCGTAACCGATCTATGATTTTTATTGTTTGGTGTTGATATGTTGTCTGGTACGAATAGAAAATGTCTCTCGTAAGGTTTTTTTCCGTCTCTGGATAAAAATTATTAAATGTAGGCTCCCTATGTCGGGAAACGAATGAATTGTAATCCAGTAGGTTGAATTTGGGATGCATTCCTTAAGGGCACAATTAAATCAGATTGGGTTAAAAGAGGATATGCGACTCTAAATTAATTTTGCCGGATGGTTCTATAAGAATCATTAGTAAATCAGGATTGTTCGAAGCATCGTTTGCTGTTATTCGAAACAATTTAATGGGATGCTAAATCTTGAATAATATTGATGACTTACGCATCAAAGAGTGCATCAAGAATCCTATATACTTAGTTTTCGGAGTATCAATCTAGTGATGTAATTTGCATATCTTGTCTCACTCTTATCCCCCGTAGCCATAATTTCATCTTCTACTCTGTCTAAACGTCTAAACTTATATGCTATAAAAGTAATATCCTTTAAACATTCAAATTGTAACTAGTGTAACATTTTAGCCTCATGATGAAGACACCATTACTATCAAGTGTGGAAGTGAAATTATTTCTGGCCCCGATGGAGAAGGTCAGTATCTATCCTTTTTAACTTCTTATCTACTTCTCAAGAGCTGATTTTGGTTTTGGCAAAGTGTTTTCATTTCAAATTTTTGTAATAATATAGGAGATCGTGTTAAACTTCAGTTTGCACTTCTCTATTTTTTTTTTTACTTTGTTAAAGTATTGTTCCATTTGCTGATACTGATACTGATACTTGTCCTGTTCTAAAGCATACGAATAGAAAAAGTTTTTACAAAAAAATCAGATACTATACATTTGAAAAGTGGATAGAATTGTTGAAATATGGTTGCAGAAGGGATTATCTGTCTTTCAGAGTTTGAAACATATATTCTATTGTAATTTTTAGGCTTGGGTTAAACTTTGAATCTTTTAAAAACTGGGTTGACTGTTAAGCTATTTATTTTGTCCAAGAGATAACTTGTCTCACCCTTTTCCCTATCTTCATTATTCCATCTTTATCTCTGTTTAAACTGTTTTAGGCCATTAAAAAACCTGAACCCAACTTTGATGCTCTGAGAAATTATCTCCCTTGATTCATAAATGTAAAAAATTAAAAATTATTGCAGCCTTGTCAGTTCACGATTTCTCTAGTTCCAATGGTTACTTGTCAAATAGCTTTTGAACTTAAATCCCATTTCTTTAGATTTGGGACGTGATATCACATTGACCAACACAAACATATATCTTGTCTTCAAAATCATAAAGGCATTCATTTATATATTTAGCAATTATTATATAAAGATTACCGAAAGGTGAAGAGTACCGTTTGTGTCATTGGTTGTATTTGCCTACATGTTGAAGGGTTGATTAAAAAAATCTCACAACAGTACACAACCTTGATTTCATTGATGCTAGCCAATGCACTGGTAGAAGAAAATAATATGTGAATATTATTGTAAATGTATTAGTGAAAACATGATCTCTTTTTGGCACCGCAAGATCCCCAAGATATGGGTTTTTATCACTTCTATGTTGCTGTAATCTCTTTTTAAGTTTTATATTAGAAGTTTAGAATCTGTACTTTGTGTACTTGCTGCCAAACAAAATAAGCCCTTGCACCTTGTGGGTTGCTGAAATCAGGCAGCTCATGAATTGCTTGCTTTTGGGTTGGGATCAGGTAGATTTGAATAACCAGTGATCCACCAAACTAGACTTTTGATTTATTATTTTGGGATCTTTTCTTGGGTCTCGTACCGTCTTTTTAAGATTAGGAGTATTAGCTTGTGCCTTTTGAAATCTTGCCGATTTATACTTAATGTTTACTCGGATTGCATCCGATTGGCTGCTTCTTTTAGTGTAACTAATACTTATCATGGAGGGTAAAACGTGAAAACTTTATTAGTTTTTTGTAATTCTGGTTGCTGGCCCCAATAGATGCATTGATGAAGTGTGGGTTAAGTTCAAATGGTAGAAATATTGTCGTCAATGCAGGTTAAATATGAGTACAGATCTCCATGGAATTTATTTTTGAATTTTTCATTATCTAAATACATATTTAAACTTATTTTTGTACCGAAATACTTGTAAGTTAAGGATCTCCTACTCAAAGTCAAAGAGGAATTTAATTTTTTGCTACTTTTTATTAGTCATTTTCTTCTTAATTACATTTATTCATTGAAGAGTGTTGATTGTAAAATGGTGTATCCATATCTCTTAAGTGATTTTATAATCTTTTAAATTGAAGCTTAAATTAATTGTTTAAGAATGCATGTTATGGTTTTTACATTGTCCTATGGTAGTTTTAAATTCTTGTCTCGGGTGCAAAGAATTTTTAGGGGTTGTGTCCCATCGGTGTTGAGGCGCATTGCATAGGTTGCGGTTTAACCGGGTAAACTACATGTTGATTTTGCTCGGTCTCTAGAGTTCCTCGTTATCAAAAAGTTATCTGTTACCAAAGTTTCCTTATTAAAAGTTACTTATAGAAAAAAAGTGTTATTAAGGTTATGTTAGATAACCCAAGATAGCTGCCTTCAGTTTTTGATCCGGGCATCCCACCATTCCAAATTCTTGTCTTTGACTCATTACCCATCTCAATTCTAGTAAAACAAGCTTTGGTATTTTTTGAAGGCCTATTCCTTGCAATCCATTAACTTCATTTGAACTCCATGCACCTTGAGAGCTACCATTTTTTCACATTGGCCACCATCCTCTGAAACCACTTTCTCAGCTGCATAACATCAAAACCATTTGCCAAAGAGATATGCTAGACTGCATTAAGCTGCGGACCCCAAACCCTTCCATGCAGACTTGACGAACACCTTATACCAACTTGCTAAATGAAATTGAACTCCTCCCCCACACCACTACATAGGAAATTTCGTTTTAACTTATCTAGTAAATTACCCATTCCAACAGGAAGCGGCACAAGGGCAGATCAGTAGGCGGTTTTGACAAAATGCTCTTAAATCTATGTAATCCTACCAACCCTTGACAAATACAATCCTTTCCCCTTGGTCAATCGATGCTTCATTTTCTCTGTGATGTCATCCCACATAAAGTGTGCCTTGAAAAAAGTTGTCAGAAAGAGACCGAAGTGGGTAATTGGCAATGAAATCACCACACATCCAGAAATGGTCTCTGGAGTGTCAATATTCTCCACTTTACCTGCAGAGCAGTTCAGATTTAGCCACAGTGAACTTTAAACTGAAAATTGCTTTATAGCATAAGGTAGACATTGCAGATCTCGGGTGTGGTCGGGGATTTTCTCGCAGAAAACCAGCGTCATATGTATCAACAATTGAGAGATCAAAATGAGGAGACTGTATTTCTTGAGCCCATGAATGAGGAGAATGGATCACCATCACGAAAACCTGAGACTGTTAAAAATTTGTTTAGAAGTGTCATTCGTAAGATAGAAAAAAACATTGTGGATATTCAGTGGACTACTCGATTACACCAATTTTCCCTAAAACCACATTGCTTCAGCATATTCAACAAAAAATACCGTTTCACATGATCGCATGCGTTTTTGATATCCTACTTACAAAGCACTTTGGTTTCTCTTGACCGAATTCAATAGTGATGAGAACAAAATCAGAGACTTTTCTTCTCGCGATAAAAGCATTTTGAGACTTCAATACATCTCATAATGCCTTGTTTGAGTTTGACATATCTTTGACTATGTACTGATTACTAATGAATGTCCCAATAGCAGACAAAGGTTAGTAGAACCAGGAATATTTTGTGAGCCAGATTTAAAGAAGGCATATGATCACACTAGTTGGGATTTTTTGCTACTTGCTGAGGAGATGCAATTTTGGGGCAAAATGGTGGAATTGAATAGCACCATTGTATTTCAGTAGCGTGCTCTTCTATTTTGATGAATGGTTCTTCTTTGAGATTTTCTAATAGTTATTGTGGCTTGAGATAATGGGATTCATTGCCTCCTTTGCTCCATGTCATTGTTATATTCACGGGTTAATGGAATGAAGAAGTGGTTATGTCTCACATTTTGTTTGTAGATGATATCTTGATTTTCTACGAGTCAAATCTCGACCAACTCCTTCCCTTACGGTGTCTATTCTTATCCTTTGAAGTAGTGTTAGGTCGGAAAGTAGTGGTTAGGTCTCCTTTGTTGTCAAAATTTCTTTCTGTTCTGTTGGGATCTCCTTTCAAGGTCAAACTTTTTTTTAATGGCATTAAGAAACGATGGAGTGTCGGTCTGCGGCTGGAAGCTGATGTAGTTGTCCAATTGTTGCTGGATTCATGTTGATTAGAAGTACATTGTCCAATATACTGACTTATTTTATGTCTCTTTCTTCACTTCCTGTTGGCGTTGCCAATCATATAGATAATCTACAAAGAGATTTCTTGTACAGTAGTGTGAGGGACGAACTTTAGTCTCTCTCGGTACGTTGATCAAAGTTTTGTTCGATGTCTGTTGGAGGTTTGGGGGTTCTGAAGCCTGAAGCTGGTGTTGTTTAATTGAGCATTGTTGGAAAAGTTTTTTGGTGTTATGCAAGTGAACCTTCGTTTAGGAAGGGTGGCTGTGGATGCTAAATATGTTGATAGGGTGGACAGATTTCTAATTAGGTGACTTGTTTGTCTTGAGTTGGTCTTTGGAAGAATACAAGGACAATGTTGGTGGAATTTTGTAGCTCATTTTCTTTTAAAAGGAAGCTGTCTGTAATTGTTTTTGCCAAGATGTGCAGCTTGGAGACATTTTTTTCCACCTTTCTATGACTTTTTATACTTTTAAACTTGAGTTTAAACGTTTTTTTATACACTGGTTTATAGAATTCACATATTTGATTACTGTAACATATCTCAACGGAAAGTTGAAGATAATTCCCCAAAAAAAAAAAAAATCTCTCTCTCTGAGTTTGTTTGCATGGGAAGTCAGTACATAGGTGAATGGAGATGAAAGCACGGTACATAGAAGACGGTGACAATATGTACCCCTCCACTTGTTGGTATGTTGTAAGAAAATGCACTCTGTACATTCTTCATCTAAGTGTGCTGCGTCCAGGTTTGCTTGCTTTCATTGATTAATTAAATGATTGTTAGCTAGTTGCCTTACTACCAATATCGTGAAAAATGGCCGGATATTTTTTCAGAATATATTTTCGACTGTTGGAGTGGAAAAAAGGGAATCCTGTGGCATATTATTTATTTCAGAATATATTTTCACACCATACACCATTCCTTTGTGTATGGTGTGAAACAGTTGGCCAAAAGTTTGATATTAAGGGTTGGAATTAGGTGTGGGGGCAGTGGCGCACTGAAGCTTCTCCTGTTGTTTTGTTTTCTGATTTTTAAATGTTTTTGGCCTATTTGCTATTTGGAAACTATCTCTTCTCTTTAATTTTGTTTGAAAGCGAAGTTAACATCCTTTCCTCAGGTGGATTGTGCTTTGCTTATATCTTGTTTGGTATTTTCGTCTTTCCAGTTATACTGGGTCAGTGTTCTCGGGATATACTTTTTTCAAGTCTGCGGTTGTTCATCTGCGGTTTGGAGGAAGGTCTCTATGTTCTATTCTTACAAGGCTCTTTTTGTGTTTTCTTTATCTTCTCTTGGTTTCTTTTTGCATAATTCTTTCGTTTTTGTTATCTGTTTGGAGGTCAAGTGGAGAGCAAATCTTGAGTGCCCTTTTTACTAAGGTTCTTCGTCTAAGGTCAGGAGAGGATCTCTGCGTGTTTTTTTTTTAATTTTTTTCAACTCTTTGCTTGTGTGTGCTTTTTTCTCTACAGTTTTGGGCCTTATTTTATGTTCTCTCCGATCTAGTATTCTCTGTGGTGGTTGCCATGTGCTTGTTTTGTCTGGAGAAGTTGAAAATAGGGGATTGACCGAGCTGAGTAAATAGGACTGCAGGAGATGAGATGATTTGTTTCTTTCTCTTCATATGGTTCGAGCTTCAGTTTGGAGGAAGCATGACGGATATTTTTGCCAGGCTGCTCATCTGCAGTTTGGGGGAAGGTCTCTTATCTTCTATTCTAACTAGGCTCAGTTATGTTTTCTTTGTCTTCTATTTGGTTTTTAGCCTAATTCTTTTGTTTTTTTTTTAATCTGTTTGGAGGTCAAGTGAAGAGCAAATTTGAGTGCTTTTTCACTAAGTGGTTTGGATTCAGAGATGAGTTGAGATGAGTTGGAATGGTTTGTGAATAGTACAATAAAAGTTGAATTGTTTATTATATTTTGTGTGGAAATTTGGGAAAATTATTTTGGAATTTGAAAAAGTTGAATTGTTTATTATATTTTGTGTGGGAATTTGAGAAAATTGTAATGATGAGATGAGATAAGTTGAGGTGAGTTTTGAATTCAAACGAGACTTTAAGGTTCTTCGTCTACAGTCAGGAGAGTATATATGTTTTTTTCTTTCTTTCTTTCAACTCTTTTCTTGTGTGTGCTTTTTTCTCTTCAGTTTTGGGCCTTAGTTTATGTTGTCGCTGATCTAGTATTCTCTGTTGTGGTTTCCATGTGCTTGTTTTGTCTGGAGAAGTTGAACATTGGGGATTTACTGAGCTGAGTAAATAGTACTGCAGGAAATGAGATTATATGTTTATTTCACTTCATATGGTTTGTGCTTCAGTCTAGAGGAAACGTGACAGTTCTTTTTGCAAGGTTGTTCATCTGTGGTTTGGAGGAAGGTCTCTATGTTCTATTCTTATCTTCTCTTGGGTTCTTTTTGCCTAATTCTTTCATTTTTATTATCTGTTTGGAGGTCAAGTGGAGAGCAAATTTTGAGTGTTTTTTTTACTGAGGTTCCCGTCTATGGTCGGGTTACCATCTCTGTGTGTTTTTTTTTAAATTTTTTTCAACTCTTTGCTTGTGTGTGCTTTTTTCTCTACAGTTTTGGGCCTTATTTTATGTTCTCTCTGATCTAGTATTCTCTGTAGTGGTTGCCATGTGCTTGTTTTGTCTGGAGAAGTTGAAAATAGGGGATTGACTGAGCTGAGTAAATAGGACTGCAGGAGATGAGATGATATGTTTCCTTCTATTCATATGATTCGAGCTTCAATCTAGAGCAAATATGACGGTTCTCTTTGCAAAGGTTTTCATCTGGCTGGCTGTAATGAAGGGTAATTGCAGGTAATAGTTATTACTGTGCTTTATTGATACTTTCATTAAATTGAATACGATTGTCTACAATCAATGTCCGCAAAAATTTGTTCCAGAGTTGGAGTTTCTTATTATGATTTCAGTATCCGCCAACTTCATCCGCTTGAAGTTTGAGAAGATGGTAGTGCTGAATTCCCCTTGATTGATATATGGATGAGTTTTAAGTTGGCTTTGTTAGGAATGGATTCTATTTCTTTCAGTCCCAAATCAGATACATACGTTGTAGTTTGATCTACATATGTTATTAAGGAGACGTTTGGATTCGAAGATGACTTAAGATGATTTGAGATGAGCTGAGATGAGCTGAGATGAATTGTGAATAGTAATGAGATGAGTTGTGAATAGTAGTGAGATTTATGAGTTAAAGTTGCTGAATAGTAGTGAGATGAGTTGAGATGAGCTGAGATGAGCTGAGATCACTTACGAATCCAAACGAGTCCTAAGTCTTTGTTTATTGTGTCCAAGAGATTTGCTTCTCTCACTCATATCCCCTTTGTCATGGTTGCATATTTTTCCATACTTAATCTGTTAGATAACAATTACAAACCTTGCCAAACTTAGATGCTATAATAATAATCTCCGTCTCACGTTCCAATTTGCAAGTCGTTGAACATTGCAGTCCCTTGGAGATACCATCGCTATCGAGTGTGAAACTGAAATTATTTTTGGCCATGATGGATTGACATTTTGTGGTCCATCATTTTTCCCGGATTAGACTGGTAGTTATCAGTTCGGTCTTGTTTAATTATTTTATTATTTTCTTCAAATAAATTAATAAAAAAATTATTTAAATTACTAAATTAAAATTAAGTAAATTATTGATGTAGATTTAACTCATTAAAAAAAATATTTTACTATAATTATATTTTTGAAATTGATAATTACTATTTATTAACTTAGACTTTACTCTTTAGTATGGATAATTATTAATTGTTGAGGTGGAGATTGGTCAATTCACTCAAACTAGCGCTTGAGCGAAGTTCAACTCGTGAGTTCGCTCGAGTTGCGCTTGATAGTGGGCTCGAGCAAAACTCAACCCATGAGTTCGCTCGAGTCTCGTGCTATAATGGGCTCAAACGAGACACAAATCTTAATATTCGTTCGAGCCACACTTGACACGCCGCTCGAACCAATGTTATGGAATATCAAATAATTTCATTGTATAAAAATTATTCATACTTGCTTGCAACTTAGGTATTTAAACAAAAATTATCTAATTATTTTAATTAAGTGTAAATAGTAGAGAATGTATGATTCTATAAATGTATAATGTATTAACTATTTATATATAATGACATAAATTATCACATGATTTATAATATATTATTAATTGATAGCATATATTATTTTATATGGTCAATGATAATAAATTAGATAATTATATCATTAACTTATATAATTACCATATAAAAATAATATATTAAATTATTAAAAATATTTAAAAAATATATATATAGGGGTTCGATTCGGTTCGATCCAAAATTTGTAGACCTCGGGATCAGACTGAATTTCATCGGTTCATATATTTTGGGATCGAGATCGACGGGTCTAGAATTTGATTCGGTCCGGTCCAGACCGAATTCTTTATAGCACTAGTTTTTGAGTAATGCTACATACAGTCGTGAAATGCGCAAACGCCGTGCAGTCGCTTTGAAAAAGAGTGGGGTCTACTATTAAAAAATTAATTTCTTTTCAGGTGGGTCCCTTATTTATTCACTTTTTTCAAAGCGACTGCACGGCGACTGCACGCTCACGACTGCAAGTATCATTTCTCCTAGTTTTTTAACTATGTGACGGATTCGATTGTACTATTTTGTTGATGTGTATGTGGACCTGATAAATAATGAGAGATTCCAAGGGAAGTGAGTAGTATTGACAACGGGCAAAATCCATTGCCCTAGTCGGATTGAAACGATTTTATTTTGCAATTAAAAAATCGTTCCATATGAACTTGAAATTGATGAAAAATAGTTGTAACGTCACTTTTGCATGAGATGGGGTAGAGCCAAGTATAATGATTAAAGGAATCCAAAAATGTAAAATAATATCAAAAACCATGTTTAGAAATAACTGGGTAAAGAACTCAAACATCACTAAATACTAAATTAAGAGGAGCAGACGCCCGCTTACAATTAACAGGAAACAGTAATTGTTTACTTTTGAAACTAAGACACGCGGAACATTAGAAAATATACTGACCAGGTACGGTAGGTAAAGAAAACTATGACATGACGCGACAAACAACTTTAAAGACTAGATGACCCATTCTTGAGTGTCATTAAGAAACTGAGGTATGCCCCCCAACGAGGGCAGTGGGTGCAGAACCTTTGGTAGAAGTGGAAAGGGTATAGAGTCCATGTTTACTCGGCCCACGCAGCAGTGCTTTTCCTGTAGCTTGATCCTTCAAAAAAAAAAATATGGATGAAATTCAAAAAAATATTAGTATTTGCGATGAATTTTTGAATAAAGGGTAAATTTTTCTTGATGTGAGGAACATGGAAAATATTTTTTAAAAGAAAATAAATATTAGGATTAGAAAGTCATGTGTTTAATTGGTAAGCCCAAATCGTTGCAAATCCGGATCTATTTCGAACCAGTGTATTCATCAGACTTGATATTCAAGTTGGCCAGGCCAGAGGTAATATGACGTTAGTCACCCGAATCAGAATATCACTGACCATCAAACTGCTACGAGGGGGCTATGAAAAATGCTTGAATTACAGATAGTGAGTCATTTTGATACGATTCATCGAATATGTGATAACATCTAATTGCTATGAGATTGGTACGATTGCAAACTTGACAGATCTGCTTTGACACTGGAGTGTTTGAAAGGCCACGACCACCTCTACCTCTGTCACGATTGGTTCTATATGAGCCAAAATTAGAACCGCGACCACCATAATGAGAGAAACAACCACCTCGACCACCTTTTCCGCCTCTAGAATGTGAGGCCATATTTGCATCAACAAGATTCAAATCAACTGAAGGTTGGTGCTGTTTCAACTGAAGTTCATGAGCAAGCATGTGACCATAAAGGTCTTCCAGAGAGATCAGATCAACTTTTGTTGTGACCGACGTAATGAAGGAATCGTATTCAAGGCCTAGACCAGCTAATAAGAAAGATACCAGTTCGAAATTGTTTAATGGCTAATCTGCAGCGGCAAGGGTATCGACTAAGGTGGTGACTTTTTGGAAATAGTTGGTGATGGAAGAGTTTCCCTTTTTGAGTGTTGACAGATGATAATGGAGGTTCATGGATCGTGCTCGTGATGTAGATGTGAACATTTGTTTTAGATTGGACCAAACTTAGAGGTGCAACATTTCGTAACATGTGCAAGAATTGTTTCGAAGAGGGAGGAGTTCAAGGCGTTGAGGATGAGTTGGTCCTGCAGAATCCAAGTGCTATATGTCGGGTTTGTGACCGGCTAATTTGCGCAGTTGGTGAGAAGCAGGGAGGTATAGGGAGTGGAGCCGTCGACATAGGCTTATAGCCATGGAGGTTGAGTCCTTCGAGGTATGAAACAACTTAGGTAGTTGTCATACGTGAGTTTGATAGAGACAATTGTTGAAAGTGGTTGTTTGTAATTGATGGAGGGAAGGTGTTTGATGAAATGATTGGCCGAGTGAAAATAGGGGAAGAGATGGAGTTAAGTGGTTGAGTGCCTTGATCCTCCATGAAAAAAAAAGTTGATATGAGTCAAGAGGCTCTTGATACCATATTGAAGAATAAATTGATCTGAATTATTTTGGCTTGCCCCAATCGATACAACCTTGTTTATTTATAAGCAATAATTACAAACATTGTTGGACTAGGAATCTATGAATAACAGCAGTCTAGAGAAGTAGTTTGACTAGGAATCATTAACATCATATTACACTACGAGTAGAACATATCTTCATAATTGCTCAATGTCTTTTGTAGATAGGAGTCTGGTTCTTATCTTGTGAATTGTGTTTGACTGTGCCTGATCTTCTTGTACTTCTTGTGGCTTATCTTGTTCACTTTGAGAGATTGTTTTGTGTTTTGACTACGGTTTCCTTAACGTGGTGCATTTCATAGAAGAGCTCCATTGCCATTACTTTCATGTTCTCGTTTGGAGAAAATAAGAACATAGTTGAGGAACTAGAGCTTAAAAAACACGATCGTTAGAGATATCGGTGTGTGGGGCTCATGCGCAGGAGGGAATGAAATGGGATTTGCTGTATTTTGAAGATCCATGACCAAAGAATCTACCAATACCATGTGTGTATGTGTTGGAGGCGTGGTGTACCTGAACTTGAATTCAAAAAATATTTTCTTTTTCTCCACCACATATAAGATATTATTAAAGAAAATTCTATACATCACACTATACACTATAATCTTATTTTTATTTTATTATATAAAATATAACATATTTATTATTATTAAATAATTTATTATTACATAAATTTTTTATAATTCAACTGTGATGTTTAGGATTATTAATATAGGATTAAAGATGCTCAGCATATAACCAACTTTGATGGGCCTCTCCAACCGGTTTGAATTTAAAATCATTTCAATTTATTATTATGATTTTTTTAAATTTTAATATAAAATATAATAAATAATTTAATTTTTAAAATTTTAAAATAATAATAATATAATTTAATTCAATTCAATTAATTCAAATACAGACGCACTGTAAAGCTTCGGATTCGAAAAGTTTTAACTTTTGTTGGCGACAATTGTTTTCTCGAATTTTGTACCCATGAATGTGGGCGTAGGTAAAGGGAAAACACCAAAAAGTTAGGTGAGAGGGGAAGTAAAGTAACTCTGTAGTAAAGTGAAAAATTTCTGCACTCCCCAACCTTCTGGATGGCAGCCCCACCAGTAATAGTAATGCCCTTTTATCTTAAAGACTTTTTCTTTTACATACTATATATTATATTTATTATTATTTTTTAAAATTTATTTAAATTTATTTTTATGTATGATGTATAAATAATGAATAGAAATTTTTTTTTTATCTGAAATTTGTGAACTACAGTTTGAATACAAAATAGAAATTAGACAAAAAAAAAAAATGTGGATAGGAAAAAATCAAACCATTAATTAAAAGGAAAATGAGAGTCAGGAGAGCAGATAGGCAGGAATTAATGAGCAGAGACAGAGGGGTGGTTGTCTTGACTGACATCAGCCTTCGAATTTACCTAACCAAACTGTCAACAAGGACATGAAATTAAGGAGCCCCCACCAACACCCAATATTATATCCATTTCATATTCTCAGTGCCCTTTTTCATCTTCTTATTTATTGTTTCTTTTGAGTTCAGGTTTGGTTCATATCAGAGTTAGGAAAGGGGGCTTGGCTTGCCCACAACTTTCTTTAATTCACAGTTCTTCCTTTCACTTGATATTTATTTTGCCCTCAACCCTCCTAAATTCGGTTATCTTCCTTTAATGATTTTGAAACTTGTACACTAAAAATAATTTTTAAGATTGTTTCGGATTCATATATAGATTGGGATGGATTGAAATAATTTGTGAATAGTAAAATAAAAGTTGAATTATTTATTATATTTTATATGAAAATTTGAAAAAGTTATTTTAAGATTTAAAAAAATTAAATTATTTATTATATTTTATGTAATAATTTGAAAAAATTATAATGATGAACTGATATGAGTTAAGGTGGGTTGAGATGAGTTACGAATACAAACGAGGCCTTAAAGTGAACTCTACAAGAACATTCTTAATGGATTAATTAAAAGTTAAATCTATTGAGTATTTAGCTATTAAAGAACAAAAAATGATCACAATGAATTAGCCAAATTTCAAATAATTAACATTTAGTTACAGTTACATTCAAAATAATTTTCAACTTTGAATGTTTATATTCATAAGCCAAATTCTTATTTTATGAATTATTTCTCTCTCCAGCAAACCAACAAGTCCAGTTTTTAGAAATGTTTGTTGAATGGATGCTCTCTTCAAGTGCATGGGTTTATGGATACTCTGTCCAAATTTGATAAAAAGAAATATGGTTGGATGGAAATGATAGAAATTAGTAAAATATGATAAAATAAAATAAATTAATAATTAAAAAATTAAATATTTTTTTTAATTATTAATTACTCATTGCTATATAATGAATAAATTGATAATCTAATATGAAAATTTGATGTGAATATCCAAAACCAAATACATTTTATATTATTTTATTATTATATAATGAAAAAATAGTTATTTTAATGTCAAGATTTAAGTGAATGGAATAACCAAAAGTTAAATTCATCTTACATTCATAAAAAAATGTACTTTAGCTTTATCTAATCCATTGAGAGTGTTCTAAGATCTACTTATTGTTTAATGATGTTGGATAAATTAAATATTTCATACAAATAACAAATAAGATTTATTTTTTCATAATGGAGTCTATATTTTTATAAAAGACTTAGAGCGGTGCTACTCTACAGCCCATTGTTACCGTTAGTTGCTTTTGCAACTTTTTGTTTTCATTTTCTATTCACATTTTTTTAATATATTTAAATGTTTTTAAAAAATAAAAACATACACCAATACACTTAAAATTACCTCCTTAATCACTAAGTAAAAATATAATAATTTTGTCAAGCGATACATTTGAGCGGTACAACTTGGGAGGCAAAATAGCTTTTTCCAAAGACTTATACAAGACTTTACATTTAGAACTTCTACCTACCTAGTATTACTATATTATTAATTACAGTTCCGCTTTGGAGCGATACTGTCCGTTTTAGCCTTTAGATCAGAAACCAATAAGATTTTGACACGTTAATAATATACACTATAATATAATGAGGATCACTACATCAGAACATCAGGCAATACCCTATGTCTTTTACTTGTTTTTTGCTATACCCGTTGCAGCCATCGCGCCCCCTTTGTACACACCATCAGCCCAAGCCTCAATCACCCACAACCATTTTGACGCCAGCAGCAGCCACCCATGGCCATTAGGACTCCAACGACAGGCAGCCCAACGTAGCCACCCACAACCATTTTGACTCCAACAGTAGGCAGCCCGACCCCAACCAGTCAACCACCACGCAGTCAGACGTGGCACCATTGTTGACCTCCATGGATTCAAAATTTACAACCGTATCTCTGGATTCATCTTTTGCATTGATTAATGAAGTTTTATTACTCATGAAAAAATTGTCAAAACTTGCAAAGTTGCTTGGAGATACTGAAATGGAGTATTATTGAAACTTGTTTCAACTGAGAAAATGAGGAGTATTTTGTCAGAGCTTTGGACCAACGGGTTCTATACAAGGCCATTTTAAGCAAAACAACTGTAATATTCAACATCAGAAGAAAATTTCTTGTGATTTCAGTCTCCGGTATATGCCAGTGGTATAGGAGCAAAGCCATGCATTAAGAATGAAGAGAGGGTGCAAATAACATGACATCCAAGGATCAGGTTTTTGTGTTCTTTTTGTACAATTTGCTATCAAACATCGACGAAAGAAAATTGAGGGATTGTTGCTATAGATCTTTTTTTCTCCTTTCTAGTAGCACGTAAAACTAATCATCTTTATATTGGTAATTATATATATATAGATATAGATATAGTTTTCTTCAGGATGATGATGATCACTAAGATGAATTGGGAAAGAGAGGGATTGACTGATGAACGGGGAGAATTAAAAACTATCCACACAGTCCAAATCGACGTCAACTTCCTTTAGTTCACGGCGTTATAATGGTTGCGGATTTGATGAAGGGGAGAGAGAGAGAGAGAGACTGGGGAGAGAGACGAGGGCAAGAGAGAGAGAGAGACAAGGGTGTGTTTGGTGCTTTAGAGAGAGAGAGACGAGGGTGAGAGAACAGAGAGAGGGTGCTTCGGTGCGAGAGGGAGAGCAGGGTGAGAGTCAGACAAGACGAGGGGGTTCTATTTTTTTTAATGGTGGAGGGAATTAGCTGTGCCTTTATTGATTGGCCCTTCGTCAAACTGCCCGAGATTTCCCCTTTCCCTTCACATGATGCAATATAATTATTCAGTATGCACAATATTTTTTTTTTTGGTAGGATCTCTGCAAATTATGATCTTATATGAAATTAGCAAAATAAGATTAAGGTCTCTGATTCGTTCAATTAAATAATTCAAATAAATTAACTCATATTCAACATGAAATTAATTTGATGTGGCTCAAAACTTAGCTGAAAATTCTTGTTACAATCCGCAAACATTACTTGAATCCGACACAAAATTAGCGAGTTAGTATTGAGAGATTATATAACTTGTTCAAATAATAAATCAGATTAGGGTTGTAAAGTTTGAATAGCTTAACTAAACGAATTGGATTCGGATTAATTTAGACATGGTACAAATTCAAGCACAAATACAACATGATAAGGATTTTATCAATTTCATCAAAATATAAATATATACTAACACGGTTATTGACAAAATTGGAAGAATATTATTAGCTCGCGTCCATTCCCCCCAATCTTAAAATTAGTAAGTATTAATGTTTGGACGAGAGGAGATGATCAATACCTATTTAATTATTTAATTTCTCACCCCAACTAGAAATTAAATATAAAATTAAGAAGCTAGCAAGTAATTAAAATAAGATTAATATGGAAATGAAAACCCAAGAACAAGAAACAACTTGGAAAGAGGTTGTGTTTATGAATAGTTTATATCTTAAAGCTGTTCTGCTCTTCTAATTGTCAGATGGGGGAAAAACAAAATCTTCCAACTAATATTTCTGATCATTCTTCTTCCAACCACAAGATTACATGTGAGCAAAGCTACTACTGATCAAAGTCTGAAACTACTTCTAACTTCCAAGCTTGATCAAGAGTTTCAAGGTTACTTATATCTATAGAGATCCTCAGCTGTTAAAGTCGTCCCCCATGGCTGTTTGCAGCCGCATGCTCGGCTATTGATCTGAAACCCTAAATGGCAACACAGACATACAGTATCTTGACTAACATTATTCCCATACCACTGATACGAAACCTGTTTCTGCTGTTGCTGTTGTTCTTGCTTCAACTCTTTTACGTTGGTAGAAGCATTTTGAGACTGATATGGCCGCAGCCCTATGGAGAGGTCGAGGTTGAGTTCAGGAAACACTTCCTCTGTGGTCACTCCACTGCTACTGTTCGACTCTTCTGCTGATTCCGTTTCAACCTTTACGTTAGCATTAATAACAGTACTGCCATTAATTGGATTCGTGAGTACTTGATCGGGCACTTGCTGCATCAATATTGGAGCCATATAATTTTGCACTTCAAAGAGAGAACATTTGCTGTCGTTGTTTGCACTTGCTTTGTTGTTGCTAATGTTGGTAGTGGTGGCAGTACTGGTGGTTGTTGTGGCGGCGGCGGCGGCGCCGTTGAGTGGACGGTGAGTTTGAGGATCAACTCCACGACTGTAGAGCTTTCTTTTGATGTGAGTGTTCCAATAGTTCTTGATCTCGTTATCAGTTCTTCCTGGTAAGCGCGCGGCAATGAGAGACCATCTGAGATTAAAATAGCAAAAGTTTTGATGAGAAAATAAACTTATTGAAACCCACATCAGATTCTGCTTATTTTGGAAGAAGGGCTTGAAGTCCATAAAGGCTTGGTTTAATTAAACAGAAGGGGGAGAAAAAATTGCATGGGATTTAAGTAATATACATTCTGACTTTAAAAAGTAAAAATCAAAAGCAGCTTTTTTTTCAGAAATAAAAAGGTAAGACTTTCAGAATAGGAATCAAAATGACATTAAAAGTTGAAGGGAATATTTATGGCGTACTTGTTTCCAAGTAAGTTGTGAAGGTTGATGATGAGTTCATCTTCTTCTTCAGTGAAGTTTCCTCTCTTAAGATCAGGCCTGAGGTAGTTTATCCACCTTAGTCTACAACTCTTGCCACATCTAAGCAAACCTACATATATGATTCAAACCAGCCATGTATTCCTTAAACACAAAATCCAAAATCTCTCTTTCATGTATGTCTGCAGGCAGGTATGGGGGAGAGACAGAGAAAAGGCAGGAAACTTACCTGCAGCTTTTGGAAGAGATCTCCAACAGCCTTCCCCATGAAGTTTGATGTAGTTGATGAGGCGTTCATCTTCCTCTTTGGTCCATGCTCCTTTATTGGTGTGCTCTTTTTCACAGCAAGGAGATCTGCCCATGGCTAGCTGTAGTTGTTGTTATCTCAGACTCTTTAGAGAGAGAGAGAGAGAGAGAGGGAGAGAGAGGAAGAGAGATAGGGGGATGGAAAAGGAAATGGGAACAAAGGAGGAAGAAGGAATATAAATGAGAGGTGGTGGAGAAAGAGGAAGAGGAGGAGGAGAAGGAGAAGGTACTGCAATTGACTCGGGACCCTTTTTAAGTATTTATTTCTAATTTATAAGATGTGTGTGTAATGCGGGGCCGGGATGTTATTTGACCGAGTTGGTGAGAAAGACGAGTGGTTGCAATTAAGTTAGTGTTGGATTTGGTAGGTAGCTCTACTTTTTATGTTGTTGTTGGAGTTATTTTTGCTTTATCCTCCTCATCCTCACTCCTCTTTTGCATTTACCCTCCTCAATTTCCTTCTATTTGTAATATTTCCCCTTTCTCCTCTCCAAACAAATTATAATTAATATTTGATATGATATTTTAGATTATAAAATTAATAAATTTATTTTTATATAATATCTAATTTGTGGGTTTTGAAGTAATGTTATAAAATTAATGGTAGCGGATGAGATAATGAGATTGTTGAGGATGTGGAAGAGCAAAACAGTAGTATCACTGCAAACTCGTATTTCCTTTAGTTAAAGACTCTCCAAGCAAAACATATCCTTTGAAGTCTTACCTTATCTTTTTATTTTCCCCGACTGGCGACTAGATATGTTTTTGTGGTCTGAAGGGCTCCTTTCCACTCCCCTTCTGGCTACAGTATTTCGTTTATTTATGTCCATTCCTAACAAAAGGATTCTAGAAGACCACCTCTACTTACTCCACTACTGTTGTCAATTCAGGATCGATGATGAAAGCTGTGAGTAACAAACTTCCCTACCTTCCATGATTGAGCTTTTAACTGTGCCCACCTACAACTAATATCTTCCATTTCCCCCCCACTTCATGTTTCTTTATCGTACTATATCTTCCATTCTCTCACTAATTTTATATTTTATTTTTTCTCTATTATTTCTTAGGTTTTTTTTAAAAAAAAAAAAAATTATTAAGAGTTGATGCAATGATATTAATCATGTTGAATATCAAGGCAATAGCAATATTTTAGGTAATGGTTTCGAGTCGCGCAGAAACCTCATCGTAATGAATGATTGTTGGAGCAGTGTGTCTATAAATTAAGAGAAATAATAGTTGTAATCGTGAGTGTATAAGTCAGTATTGTTAATATCGTACCGTATTATACCGGTCGGTATTTTCCGTAATGGCTACTGGATTAGTACATGTACTATATGTATTTCGTACAAACAGAAATACAGGCCGGTATGGTAACAATATCGAAATATTTCGTTCTAATGTCTTGACTGGTACGACATCCAGTACGGTATTCAAAATATTGGTATAAGCGCTACGCAATCATTTTGAAAAAAATAAATATATATATTCTTTTTCTAGATGCTGCATTTTACAAAATTATAAATTATTTTTGTTGGTTATTTTAACAAATATTGATGGATGTTGATGATGAAAATCCAAAATAAGGAACTTGCCTGTATTTTGTTGATTAGCAAAACTATATATGTTACTATATTAAACAGTAATTATAACTAGTAAGTTGGCCTACTTGACCTCGTTTGCGACCTTTCCTGAAAGTCATTGTACTAATTCACGCGTGGCTGAAATATTATATATATCCTACCCACTACTGAAATGTGAAATGAAAACTACGTGTTTCTAGAACATGATCATGTGACGTTCCTTGTAATTTTAATTGATATTTTAATTTTAATTTATTTATTTTTGTCATTTTCATGAATCAACCAACCCCAGCTAGCCTTCCTTCCATGATATATATAATTAATTAATTAATTGAGCCAGCTTAATTCCAGAGACACAGAATGTCATTTTAGCCCGCCGGCCATGTGAAAAAAGCTTAATTTATGGGGGTGGGAAGGTAGGTTGGTAAGGGACATCTTCCTAACTTGAACTTTTGTTGCTTCTAGAAGAGCTTGATGAAAATAAATTACTCGGAAAATGGAAGAATCTTTCTGAGTTGGTAACCCACCCTCCTCATTTGCTAGCTGCTGCTGCTTCCATGCCAGCTTTGTGTTTCCTGCACCTCTCATGCTACCTAGCTATTCCCATTAATTTCATATATATTCTTGTCTTTTTTGTTCAGTGATCTGGATTAACATTATTCCTTCTTATATTCATATAATATGGTTTCTTTTCAGAACTGTTTGTCCAAAATGAAATATTTCCAGACCCCACCACATGTATTAGGCTGACCAGAAAAGGGAATGATGATATAATTTAAGTAGTACATTTTCTTCATGCTATCATTTGATTAGTTGCTTTAATTCAAATATATCAGATATGAGCAATGTTACATATAGTTTCTATTTTTTTAGATTGTAATGTAAGTCTAGATAATTTTTTCTTTAAAATTTTTTAAAATTATAAAAATATCTCTCTTAAAATGATTTTTTTTCTCATTAAATAAATGGTTTGCATATACAGTCTTCAAGTAAAGACTGTAAATAAAATTTTTCATCAGATATACTTGTTTAAAGAGAATAGCCCTTAATTAAGAAAATTGGTGTGGATCAAGCATGCATGGGTTTTTTTTTTTTTTTTTCAACCGAAACGAACTATATGCTAATTTTAAATTTAGTGATATAAATCGTAAAATATCGATTATCATTATAATTATGACGATGATTAATATTAAAGTAGCTAAGTAGCAGCAAGGCCCAATATTTGGGTCAGTTTTGGGCCTGACGGAAGAATATCAAACCCAGTTCGGTCTGAACCTTTCGGAAGTTGACTGACGACTGTGAGTAATCGAAGAGTTTAATTAACAGGAAGATGACATTCACTTTACAAATTAATCCAACATAGCTCAGCACTCAGCACGTTATCCAATATTCTAAACTCGGAATATCGCAAAACCATAACACTATGCACCAAAATCATTATACATGGGAGTAATTCGGGAGTTTTCTTTGAAGCTACCTACGACTCTATCTCGAATATCTTATGTTAATAAGATCTGATTTTGATAGCAAGAGCCTCTCATCTCATCTCGTCTCATCTTATTTTAATATCTAAATATTTTTAAATTTTTAATTTTTAAATTTTTTATCTAATCATTACAACTTTATCAAATTTCTAAATAAAACACAAAAAATAATTCAAGAGATGTTTGGAAAAATTTTTATCTCAACTCGTCTCATCTTATTTCATTCTCAAATATCATTCAAATATAAATACTTTCAAGTTAATCATTATATTTTTTTCAAATTTTGAGATAAAAATTAAAAAATAATTCAATTTTTTTAAATCTCACAACAAAAGTAATATTAAAAAAATAATATTATAGTAATATTTTTATTCAATTTTTTCTCTCTCATTTCTCAAAATTTCATAAAAGATCTTAAATTAAATTATTTTATTATTATTTTATTATTATTTATAAATCATTTTATTTCGTATCACTATTTAAATAAATCCTATATTAAAAAAAAAAAAAAAATCTCCAACAGTCCGGCTCTACCTGATCTTGAAAAATAATAAGATATAAAACAAACAAAAAATCTTCTCAACCTCCTAACACTCCACACTCCACATTATTTTTAATTTTTATTATTTTTTTCTTTTATTATATGAATAATGAATAAAAAATTTGAAATAATTTAAAAAGAATAAACTCAAAAAAAAAATTAAAAAAAAAATTTAAAAATTTAAAAATTTAAAAAAGTGTAAAGTGTGGAGTGTGGTGGAGGTTGTGTAGCAATGCTCTAAAATAAAACATGTCATTTCAGTGAAACCTTTGTGTTGGGTCTTGTGCACAACACATATTCCTTTCGGTAGGTGCCCCTTGTTGGACCAAGATACTAGGATTCTTTGCCCCTAACTACTGTTTTTGGTGGGCTTTTCATTTGGTCTTTGTATTTGGATGGGTGCCTTTGTTTTCTACCTTCTTAGTTTCTTTTTTTCTCATGGAATATATTCTCATTGCCGGGAAGAAAAGGAAAAAAAAAGAAGAAGCTAAAATCTTGAGTTATTTCCTAACCATGACCTTCTTCTGCTTTAGCCTAAAGACTGAAGCGCAAATGCAAGGAATCCCACAAATTGAATCACATGGCAGGTGAGGCACATGGTTCTTCCATCGGTTGAGTCCTTCCATTGCATTATTGGTAGACCATCAGTTCAGAATGACGCCTACTACTATTATTCATCATTTCATTTGTGTCAGTCTCGGAGATCAGATGCATGCAGAAAAAGAGTGGCATTGGGCATAATTGGATTCCAAAAGCTCTGTAACAAATTAAGTCAAGTGTGCATACATGCACCCACGTGCCATGAGCAAAAGCATGCTTGTCCCTCTCGGCCTTGCCATAATTTCTGTCAGCGGGACTTTTCATTTCAAGTAATTCTATATATAATTGTGAATTTACATAATCGTTTTGAAAAAGAGTGGGATCTATTATTAAAAAATTAATTTTTTTCATGTGGATCCCATGTTTTATTCATTTTTTTCAAAACGATTACGCGACGGTTACGCAATTCACGATTGTAAGTATATTTTCTCTTTTTAATTGTGGATTCTATTTTTTCAAAACTACCGAATATAATTTACACACTTTAAAACTATATCTTTCAAAAGGACGTCATATCTCGAGTGAAAGTGATGATCCGAATCCCTTTACATGTAATTGCATGCCTATATTAATATTGAGACATACCTTATTGCATGAAATAATTTCACCTTTTATTATATATAACAGAATTACTCATTCCACAAAGAAAACGACAAACAAGCCATCAAGTTGGTTTCATCCTTTCCCTCACAAAGTGAAGATTTTCCTTTGAATTTTAGTGTAAAAAGTAATCATCGATATGTAGGAACCACTTTCCCACTCTTCTTTCTCTTGAAGCCAATATTTTCTCATCAAAAAACAATTGTATTGCAATTTGTATGATCTCTCCTTCGTCGTTTACTCATTAAATAATCAGAAAACTTCCAAAATGTCCACACGTACCAGGCACTTGTAATCGTGTTTCTATCATGTATAGACCAGACCGCATGTAGATGGTCGAATCGATTACGTTTACTGGTGTCTCCAAATCATCATGCCTTTGAGGGCCCACCTCTCTTGCTCTCGTGTCCGAAAGATTAATGGGCCTTGCTTATAAGTCATTGGGCGGGGCTTGGTCCAAATTCTTTAGCTTTTTTATCAACTTGTTGCTTTCGGGAGACCAAGGGTGTCGGGGTGGTCACGTAAATCTCTCAAAACTCCAAAAAGTAAAAACTAGTTCAAGGGCGCGAGACTTATAAATAGACCACCAGCCTATTTCAGACAACTCCGATTCCTCTAAAACCCTTATTTTCAGCAATGCCAATCTTCACAAAAACATAAGCCCAGCTGTTTCACGTGCTGTGACACTTTTTTCTTCAAAAGATTCTATATGAAAGCCTTATACGACGCACGGAATTTATAATTTTTGTCATTCTATCTTAATGCTTAAATATGTATGTGTTTAAATAGAGTGACAAAATTAAAAAAAATTACATGTTGATTAAGTGAAGGTGTATGGTGTATGGTGTAAGGTTTTCTTATAGTATTTCTCTTTTTCTCACTTAAAGATCAAAACCTATCAAGTCTGGAATTTGCCAGGTGTTGAATAAAAAAGGATGGGGATTGATGAACACGGCTAATTGAGGAAAGGAAAGAAAGTTGGCTCCCCATATATATATATATATATATATATATATATATATTTAATGCTCGTTTGAAGTTCTATAGAGAGGAGTGTCATCAGTTCACTCTGTGTATATTGATGGAAGAGGGCAAAACAATGTAGAGTCAATTCTCAAGCAGGCAGCAAATAGGCATGAAAGGACTGGGAAATTGCTCTCTGCCCTTTGGACCACCACACGCATAATAATCATGATGCCAACTGAGGGCATACCTGCTTGCTGCAGCCGCATTGCTGCTATATATATTTCTTTCTAATGCCGACCATATAATATTCTTTGGTGCATGCATGCTTTCGCCGCTCACTTAATTTCACTTTGCCAGATCAGAGAGTGATCTTTTGTCATGTCATTTTGACATAAACAAAACGTCTTAAGAGAAAATTAAAAGAAGTTTAAGGGACAAGGTTGGTGCTGATCCATTCATGGTACGTACCAGTTTAAACTTTAAGAATGTCTCTCTCTCTCTCACTTTGGATACCTCCTTGCCATTCGTTATCATACTTCATTGTGTTAAGCTTTGGATGAATTCCTTTTATAATATGTTGGCTAATCTTGATTCTTGATCAAGAATGAGATGGAAACCCAACGCATATTCACATTCTTTATCAAAGTAAAGAAGCTAGGGAAACAACCATGCACTTTAATAAGGTAAAGTGGCATTCTCAATGCTGACCATCCACTTTTTTTTTAACAAGATAAAGAAAAGAAAATCACTTCTGGCTCTGTTCATGCCTAAAAAGTCTCAAAAGTGGGGGAGAAAGCGAAATAATTTAATTAAATCATTATTAAATGGATTATAGAATGCAAAGCAAATTGGGTTTAAGGATGAAAATCAGTGCTGAAAAAGAAAAAACAAATAAAAGTTTCAGGACGATTAGTATCTCAGGGTCCAAGATGTCTCTCCTTGTCATGTTTTGGACATGTCCAACCGTGGCTTGCACAGTTAAGGAAGCTGGACAAAGCAGGAAGGCCATTGCCAAGGAGATGACACTAGAGGGCGTGAGGGGCTGAAGCACATGCTTCGAGGTTGAAGTTGGTTTTAAAGAATAATATCTTACTGTTAAACCAGCCATTGAAATGTTCAAAAGCACTTGGAAATGCGATAATGATTATCTAGTGATTATAATTTCACAGCAATCTTGAAAGAGGGAAGTATAATGCTAAAGTTCCAAACCTGGTCTTGAAGATAGTGGCTTTATCGAAATGGAAGAAATCACAGATTACACTTTTAAGAAGACGACACGATAAGAAAGGTACATTCCAAATTTGAAACCGACTTTTGAACGGGATCTATGGCTTTTCTTTTTTCTCAACCACATCAGTTCAACTTTCTACAGTTTAAAGGTCTTGAAGATAATTAAATTGAGCTACAATCCCGAAAATGAAGGACCCCCCACCCTTGTACACTTCTCCTACCCCCTACATATTCTACACATCCTATGTATAGTGGACAATAAAAATTTGACATGTTTTATATGATACGTTAGATTTATTTTATAATAAAAATAATTTTATAATTTAACATATTCAAAATGGTAATTAAGTTTAAATCTTAACTTCACTCTCATCTTTTAGATGGTGAATTGTCGCATTGGAATTTCAAGTCATGAAGATTTCACATGCCACTAATAATTAAAAATTTAATTAAATAATATTCATATTTAATAAACAGCCACAAAATGTATAATTAAACATTCAGGTGGGAAAAAAAAAAAAAAAAAACAGAAGAAACCCAAGCCACTTTCAACAAATATATTTGCTTCCCTATCTATAATCAACAAACCCCAATCTTCAAGCTCCGATGGCAATGATATACTTGGATGCAGGAATTAAGCAGAGCGGTCTTACTATTATCTTTCTTTTCCCATTTCCTCTTAAAAGAAATCATTCAATCAGAAGAAGGCTTGATCTTCAAACGGTAAAGGAGCTTTTTCTTCTTGGAGGTAGGATTATCAATGGTGAGTACCACCTTGCCAGGTTCACCAATCTTGAAACTGTTGCAAACAACTGGTTCTTCAGATGAGGCCACCTTCCTAGCCTTCTGAATGATCACAGTGTAATTCTCTTCAGCGCTTGGCACAAATTCTGCACCGTAGCTCACCTCCCATCCCACTACTCGGACTTCCCAAGCAAGAAGGCAGGACTGCATCAAGTGGGTATTATTCAACACGAGTACTTGGATAACAATTGGTATAATTTATTAACAACTCGAACGCAAGCTACTGACTTTTTAACCAGACAAGTTTCTGCAGAAAATTTCACAAATGATATGCTTTGACCTATTGAGAAAGTGCCATATCTTCATATCACAAAGTAATGTACGACATGAAGCGTAGCCCATAGAGGGTTTAACTTGTTCTAAGCTTATGGACTTTAATATGCTGTACAATTGAATTATATTCCAAATGCAGTTAAAAGATACTGTGTCCCTATATAAATGGCACCAGTACAGTATATATGTCACCAAACAGGGTTCAGAGAATCCAAGAAAAGATTCCCTATTTTCAATAACACAAGACGATACAAAATTTCAAATGCTAGCTTATAGTATGACAGAGAATGTTTCACCTCAGTAACTGGAAATTCCACGATGTGTTTTGCTGCAGGCCTAACAGTTATCTCATTTACAGCATCTGTTGTGCCAAATTCACCATCTTTGCTCAGTCCTCCATATTTGACTGGTACCTGCTCTGCAGCTATGTACCTGTATTTTTAAATTCAATCCAATTTAGACTCACATGGGAAACTCTTTTGTTTTCTGGGTGGTAAAATATCCAAAGCCACAAGTAAAAAAAGAAAATTTTGGTGCTCACCCCAAAAGGGTCCCTACAGACTTGGAAGGGCCAGCAAACACAAATTTGCTTTTGGTTCTCTGGGTTAGGAATGGGCTTATCATTCTGTTGACTGCCAGGTACCACCAAGGGACATTGATAAACACCTAAAAAAGATCCAAACCCTAAATTAAAACGGCAAATAACATTGCAGAAGTTACATAGAATAGAAGTGGGATTATATAGCAAAATATACCTGTTTGGCTACAAATTCAGGATAATTATCTTGGAGCAGGTGGAGGGCCTGTTTAGTTGCTTGTCTAAGCTCCCGCTTTCCAGGTCCTGGAGAATTCTTCAAATCATTGACCTGAACAATAGTGCAAATACCACCAGGGTTGAAATCCAACTTCCGGATACTCCTTTCCAGGAATTGAATCCTCCACCTCAAGAACTTCTGTCTCTTCTCTTCATCAGAAAATGTTTTCTGGTAAAGCTCCTTGTTCTGGAATTCCCCGTAGACATTGTAGCACACAGGATGACCTTCCTTATCAAAGCCGTGCATGAACACCACCTTCTCTAAATCATTACCCAGGTCTTCTTCTAGCAACTCATCGATCCCAAACTCTTTCCTCCAGCGCACCGTGTTCTTGATCATGGTGAATGCATCTTTCACCTTGAAATCTCTTGCTCGGAGAAATTTCAAGAGAATGACATCGCTTCTCTCATCGGCGAGGAGTGGGATCCCCCAGATGGATACCTCGTCCGGAGGCAGAGGAGCCGAATCCTCAGCTTTGGCATCTTTTTCTTCCGCCTCCGATGGTGCAGCAACCTTCTGATCCTCCGCGTCGTTTGCTGGAGGTGGAGGAGGCTGCTCCTGTTGAACTGAAGAAGAGACAGCCACAATGGTCTCTTCTATGGCTTCCACAGTCTTTGCACCATCATCATCTACGGCATCAGCGGCAGCGGCAGCCTTCTTTTCAATGACCTCCGTTGCCACTACCGTTTCTGTTACTTGTCCTGCAACTGTTTCTTCATTCTCCGGTTCCGCCTTCTTCTCTGCTCCTTCCTCGGTTTCTTCTGGAGTTTCTGATTCTGGCTTTTCGGGTTCTTCCGGTGCCATTGGAGGAACATCAGCAGCCACTTCGGCTGGCTTTTCTTCAGCAGGCTTCTGATCCTCCTTTTCCTCTACAGCCGCTGGCTTTTCTTCTTCTTTGGGGGGTGGTGGCGGTGGAGATGAAGCCAGAGTAGTGAATTCATGCTTGTTGAGAGCATCTTGGATAAGCTGCTTAAGCTCTTCAAGTGCTTTCTTCTCGATGTCGGGAAGGTCAGCAACTCGGGTGCTCTCTTCTTTGAAGGAACCCGATTGAGGGATCTTCGCATCGGTGTCACCCGGTTTCGGCAACTCAGTCCCTTCTGCAGCAGGCTCCTCCTCAACGGGATTTGGCTTCGGGGGCTCCTCAGCCTCTGGCACATGAGGTTGCTCTTTCTCTACAGTGGCGGCAGCTTTCTCAGACTGTGGAACATCAGTGACCACCACCTCTTCTTCTTCGACTAATGCCAATGTCTCTTGGGGTTGCTTTTGAACTTCATCAGCCATGGCGATTGATTCTTTAATTCCCACAACTGTAAACTGCTAATAGATAGAGAGAGAGAGTGTGTGTTCTCAAACTATATATATGAGAGGGAGAAGTTGAGAATCTTGAGATATAGAGAGGGAGAGAGAGAGAGAGCAGTCGAGGGGGTTGAGGGAAAGGGTCGTGGGATGGAGTTTTAAAGAGCGGAGGTTATGGGCTTATGGCCTTGGCCCTCGTTTGTATTGTGGGGTAGTGGTGGTTTGTATAGTGAACGGTGGACCAGACTGCCGGGTTTAAATTTGGATTAAGATATCCGATTTAAATTTGAAAATTCAATGCATAATTAATTATTAGGCAGATTTTGGAGCAGCGATAGCACCCTACTTTCATTTTATATTATATATTATGTAATTATAAATAATAATGCTACAAGATTAATATGTGCAAGACTTTATAAAATTATTTTTTAATTAAAAATATTTATTTAAGTATTAATTGAAATTACCATGATATTTTATGATGAGATGTGAGTACCATATATTAGTACTCCGAGAATACCTAATAATTATTTAATTTTAAACGGAAAAAATATAGATACACAAATTAAAATTTATAATATTTATAAAGTCTTACAAATCTATAGGACAACAATAAATAATATAAAGCACACTTTCATTTATAAATAATATTTAGACAGCTAACAGTGTTCTATTAGGCGGGACCCCATGATGCTTTGCCTCATTGGCATTGTAACGGCGTTTTATTTTTTAAAAAAAAGAAAAAAAAGATAGAGAAAGGTTCTTTGTGTGCTGTGGGGGGTTGAGATGATGGGCCTACGGACAGTGTGAAATTAGGCAAAAGTGGCCCAAAAAAGTTTCAAAATATGAACGTTGGATGGATGGATGCCTTGGATCCATTGCGGTCGTTCAGAGGTCATTCTGTCTTAGCTGTTTCTGTAATCTTAACCGTTAAAGCTGTGGAACCCTCCACTTATAAGGAGGCCCCCATATATATCATGACTTGGACTACCCCTTTGCAAAGTTGCTCTCAACAACCATACTGCCATCAATTGCTGGCTGCTATTCCTCAATTGCTTAGCACATTTCTTTATGATAGTTTGAGATTATCATGTCAATTTCTTTTTTCTTTTTATTTATTTTTTAAAAAGTGACACTTTGTTTGCTTAAGCATTATTACAATATAAAACGTGGTGACATTATGAAATTATTTTGTATATTATATAGGATTTGAATTTTGTCAAGTTCTTACTTGAATTATAGGGTTTAGAATGAGAAAGAAAGAGGTAAACACGTGACAACACTAATTTGTAAAGAATAAGTTTTTTGATTAGTATTAAATGCTTCGTAAATGTTCACGTGGACCCTATTTTATATAAAAATATACTTTAACTATAAATAAATAACATAAAAATAATCTTACAAACTAACATATTTTTATATGATTCGTCAGATTGTAAAATTATTTTTATTATAAAATAGATCTAACGGACTACGTAAAATCATGTCAATTTGTATAATTACTTTTGTGTAATCTATTTATAGCTATATCAATCCTTATATAAAGACATGTTACGATATAAACTTGGATATAAACTTTAAAATATCTAAATCTCATTATATATATATCCTGTTAAAAAAATGAACGAGCGAAATTGATTATGGAGAAAAATAATGACATGTTATGATGTTGCTCCTTACTTTTGAATTCTTTGGAAAATTTGATAATTTAAAGGTGGGATTTTAAATTTAAAACATTTTGTACCTTATCAAACTTGTTCATTCATTAACATGTGGCGTGGGCATGCTCTTGAAAAAGAGCTAGCGAGGGAAAAGACGCCGTTGCCTTTGCCAATTGCCATGCGGATAAAGGGCAATAATTTTTTTGGTAGTGCGTGGTAATTTCACCTCCAGATATTATTAGTTGAAGAAGGGAAAAATAAATAAACATTTTTACAAAAAAATAGACAAATAAAAGCAAAGACGAGAAATGCCTTATATTTATATTTGGATTGAATTTAATAAATACATAAAACAAATGAATCTATAAAAATTGTGAAACTTAAAAAAAAAAAAAAAAATGGCAACAAGTATATAAATCAAGAAGAAGGGCATATTACCCTTCATTGGTAATTGAGTTTTCATGGTTATTGTGCTACTGTCACATGTACTTTGCAATATATGGTAGTAGTTTTCATTGGTTCAAGTACTTAATTTCAATTCACTCGCTGGTTTTAATTTGATTGTTTTCTCAGTGTTTTTGTCTCCCAAAGTAAATAGTAATACTACTCTTCATGTCAATTCTCATTATCCTATGATATGATATTAAATGATTGAAAATTATTTATTATATTTCACTTATAAATTTATCATCTGATGTCACATCATAGGATAAGGAAAAAATAGATGATGAATATATTTTTTTTTCAAGGAATTCTGTAATTGCATTTAGAATATGAGTAATATTAGATATAGTTTTAGAATATATAAGTGACATGCATTTCCATAAAAAATAGCAAAGTCCACCATTAAAAATACAAATTTTCATATTAACTTCAAATTTGTCCACTTTTTTTTAAAAAAAAATACACAAAAGTTGAACACCATAAAACCGTACAACTCAGTCTCCATAAAGGAATTCCGCAATTCCAATTACAAATCATAATTCATATGCAGGAGGCACTCAGTACCATTGCAAATTGCAACCCTTTGTAGGAATTCCATGATTCTGAAATGGGCCGAAGATATAAAGTCTTGGGCCAGGCCCAAAATGGATTCTCCCAAACTTCCGTGGTTAACTAATATCTTCAGTTTCCTTCTGCGCAGTTCAATTGGGTTGGGGCAGCAGTTGGGCTTGAAAGTATACTTGGGCACCGGTAGCTTACACACATCACATCTCACAATATATTTTATAATATATATTTTAAAATAAAAATATTTTTATAAAATAATATTATTTTTATAAGATATTTTATAAAATTATCTTTTATTTTAAAATATAATTATGTAATATTTTATAAAAAGTTACTGTATTTATCATTTTTCTTATAAAGTCAGTATACTTGAGCAAACAGACAAACTGTGGCGGCAAATTTGACAGTTGTTTCTTTGACCAATCGAAAATAGGAGACGCATAAATTATAATGATAGACAACGATTGACAAGATGGGCGTGAACTGTGTCGGTCATGGCACATGTGCCTACCCACATGCTACGCATAAGTCCGAGTTTCAGTCTCTCTTTTTTATGGCATTGTTTATGTTTTCGAATAAATACGACATATTCTTTTTTATGGCATTTGTCACGGCTTTTGTCACGGCTTTGTAGTTCTACAAGTATCATTAATTATTGGAAAAATATTTGCATCAGCCTATTATTTATTATACGCTCAATATATTTAGTGTATTGAGTTAAAAAAAAAAAAAAAATTGAATGCATGGTATGTGAAGAGTGTAGGCTGATGCATAGAATTACTCTTAATTATTATTTGAACTTGGGTATTCCAACTCACAAAATATATATATATACTCATCATCCTTATATTATATTGTGGTATATAAATTATGAGTAAAATAATTCAATTAGCTTAACATAAATAAAAAATAAAAAATAAAAAATAAATATGATGTGTAGTGTGTGAAATGATAAACAGTAAAACTCAAAAATAAAACCTCTCTATTTTCTATTAAACTTCCTTAATATGCATCATTATTGATCATAGATCTCTTTTTTCGTCTACCACCGCATTAATTTTTATGAATAATATTAAATATAATTTTAAAATGTACAAATATAGCATTAATTTTGAAAAAAATCGAGAATTATTGTTAATAAAATTATTTTTTTAATAATAAATTTCAATTATTATTTAAAAAAAAAATATACGTGATTTACACACTCTAAAATTTTAAAATTTAAAATTACGAATATTTATTTCTCAATCTTGTTATCTAATTTCTAACTTGTCTTTGCAAACTATTACGTTTGAAACCATGCATATATAGATGGGTGCATGCAGTTGTCTCTTTCTTCAATCCATGTACTTCTTTCAAAGCCAAGTTCTACTGTTTTTATTTTAATCAAGCAATTTAATTTTCTAAATCATTTGATATATATATATATATATATAGTTTGATTGTTGACTGGAATGTAATCGAGGTTAATTACGAGTGTTTCTAATTTGGGTCATGACATGCCTTTCTATGCATGGGACAACCAGCGGAAGGTTGACATGATAATATCTTACACGTGTCGTGGTCAATATTAGTCCAAGTTAAACAATTCTTTAATACTAATTATCATTAATCTATAATATTTATTATGTATTTATAATCTTAAATAGAAATATATATAAAAATGAAAATTATTCATATAATCCTCTGTTCCATTTTATATTTTAGTTCAAAATCATTGAAAATCTTTAATAAAAAGCTGAGTAATTTGGCCAATATTTTACTAATTATAAGTTAAATATAACTTCTAGATCATGAGTATATAATGATCTTGTACGTACAAGATATACTCATATATTGAAAATGGAACAATTTCCTAATTACGCCTTATACAAGGCTTCAAAATTCCATTTTCAAAGGGCTTTGCATTAAAAAAAAAAAAAGAGTCAAAAAATATTTATTGGAATATTATAATAGTGGAAAAATGGTTCATTAAAAATAGGTTTGGATTGATAAATGTTTAAAAAATATTTTTAAGAGTCTTTTAAACGTATGTTTAGAAAGAAATTTTTGTGAACTAAGTAATTTTTATGAAATTATGTTAATTTTTATTTATTAAAAATTCAATAAGATATTTTAGTAAGGAAAATGATAGACATGTAATCTTTTTTATAATCTTTAGTATAATTATGTTTTAAATAAGAGATATTTTTGTAAAATAACTTATAACAATAAAATCGTTTTACATAAAATATTATTATTTTAAAAAAAATCTGTTTATCATTATCCTGTTAACATCTCATGATATGACATTAAATAATAGATTAATAAGTAAAATATAATAAATAATATCTAATTATTTAATATCACGTTATAAAATTATAAGAAGATGATAAAATAGATGATGAGTATCATTACTTTATTTTAAAACATGATTATATAAAGGAAAATGCTGAGAGCTCCCGCTGGGGGCTCCCGCTGAGAGCTCCCGCTGGAGCTCCAGTGTATTTTATTATGTGTATTTTTTAATTCTTTTTTTATATAAATGTTTTTAATAATTTTAAATATTTTTAAAAAATAAAAAAATTTATAATATTATTAAATAATACTTGCTTAATCACGAAGTAAAATATAAAATATTTTACTTCGTGATTAAGGAAGTATTTTTTAATAACTTTTTTTTTACTTCTTGATTAAGAAAGTGTTTTTAATGATGTTCTAAATTTATTTTATTTTTTAAAAAATATTATATAAAAAACAACTTAAAAAAAAACACATACAATATATACTACTCCCACTACTGGAAGTTTCCGCTAGTATTTTTGGAATGTTTTTTTTTTTGTATTTTTTTCATATTTAAATATATTTAAAAAAATAAAAATATTTTTATAAAATATTTACTTAATTATTAAATAAAAAATAATAATAAAAAAAAAATAAAAAACTCACTGCAGTAAAAATTAGCGGTATAACCTAATAGTAAGAGTAGTGTTTTCCTTTTTAGTAATAGAAGTTATTTATGAAAGAGATATTCTGTCGAGAAAAAGTCTGTGCCGACTCATTTGTTTACGGACATGACTTGAAAGCAGTAAAACGTACAATGGTAATGCGAGAAAGATTGCTGGGTTGCTTGTGAAAAAGGCATCAAAAAGTCAAATTGACTCCGCGTTGTGTGATCTCCTAGCGCAAAGGCGTTTTTAAAGATCCAATAGCAAACAACTCATATGAATTTAAATATATATAAACGAAGAAAAAGACGGATGCATGGTATGGATTAAGCAATGGAGTTGCAGTGATTGGATTCAAGATGGTCATGGATTCCCATACTCATTAACCCCATTTTTCTAACGCCTCCTCCACGTGCATACTTCAGGTCCCTCCTGTATTCACTTCCACTATCCTTAAATATATATAAACTAAGGATTTGGATCCAATCCCCCACTCTCCTTGTACACAGACGCAATCACAGACAGTAGTAATCCTCCCAAGGTTTCAGTTTCCTTTCCTATGTGCATGCAAGAACTGATCGAGGCTGTGAAAGTAGTTGCATGCATAGTTAATCGTTTAGATCGTTTTTGATATAGTTGTTGAAGCAGCGGTCAAGAAATATTCTGGGAAGATGGAAAAGTACGAGATCGTGAAGAACTTGGGAGCTGGGAATTTTGGGGTGGCAAGACTCTTGAGGAACAAGGAGACTAAGGAGCTCGTCGCTATGAAATACATCGAGCGCGGCCAAAAGGTTTGTCGTGGTTTGCTGTTTGGTTGAAAAGAAAAGCGATGAATGAAAATACAAAAAAGATATTAAAAGTTTAGTTTTTACTGTTATGTTTTGCTTTTTTGTTGCTGTTGGTTCCAAAGAGTGGAAGACTAATTTCAATTGATTATAAGCTAAGAAGGGTGCGTTAGGCTGAGGCGCGCTGAAGGAGGACCCTGTCTTGGGCTGAGTTTGCTTACAGGGAAAAAAAGCATGGAAGGAAAAGAAAATTCAGTTTTGGAATCTTAGATTTTTCACAATTTAGAGGACCCCAGAAACCGAACAGAATTAAAAGGATCCTTTCTGAACGTCACTGATTTTAAATTATCTCACTTCAACTGCAGATTGATGAGAATGTGGCGAGAGAGATTATCAACCACAGATCGCTTCGGCATCCCAACATAATCCGTTTCAAGGAGGCTAGTTTTTGTGTTTGTTATTTTTTTTCCTGTTGCAAGAATTTGGTTAAAAGGGTTTGGAATACTATTGCCGAAATCCTTATTTCTGTTGTTTGGTATATAAATTTTCAGGTGGTCTTGACCCCGACGGATTTGGCGATTGTGATGGAATATGCATCCGGCGGAGAGCTCTTTGAACGAATCTGCAATGCCGGCAGATTCAGTGAAGATGAGGTAAAAGTTACTCTCTTTTGAAAAAATCTAGACAAGCTCTTGCCAAACAACTTTTATACATTACATTTTTTTTAATGTTTATTATTTTTTTTGTCAAATATTTAATACATAAATAATAAATAAAAGAATTGAATTAATTTTAAAAAAATAAACTCAAAAAATTTTTTTTTTTTAAAAATTTAAAAATTTAAAAATTTTAAAAAATATGATATGAAAAAGTTGTATAGCATTGCTCATCTCTTTTTCACTCCAATAATCTCTCTTTCGATCACTTTCTCTTAATTAATGCAATTATTTTAGTCTTTAATGTTTTTTTTTTTTTTTTTTAACTGGCCAGGCTAGATATTTCTTTCAGCAGCTGATCTCTGGTGTCCATTATTGCCATTCCATGGTAGCATCCCTTTTCAGTTTTCACTCTTGAAAGCTCTCTTTTTCACTTAGTTTCTCCTTTATACTTTCTCTGCTATTAAAAGTACAGTTTGAAGATACAATTATTATTTTTTCCTCTTTATTTTGCAGCAAATATGCCATAGAGATTTGAAGCTCGAAAACACGCTTTTAGATGGAAGCCCTGCGCCACGGCTCAAAATTTGTGATTTTGGTTATTCTAAGGCATGAAACTAATTTCCCACATATTTATTTCATTTTGGGAATATTTATTATGGTCTTTTGATAACTTTTTTCGTGGCCTACTTTTTACTTGTGCTGTAGTCATCCATCCTGCATTCAAGACCCAAATCCACAGTTGGGACTCCTGCATATATTGCACCAGAAGTTCTTTCTAGAAGAGAGTATGATGGCAAGGTAAATTTCTTGTCACTCGCTTTCAGTGGAAACCAGGAGGGTGTCCCATTGCCTTGCATATATTTTCTTCTTTGCCCTTAAAATTATGGTTCCTATTGACAAAAGCACACATTCTAGTTAGAAAGTGACGGTCACTGTTTCAACGACATACTTTTGTTTATTTCTTTATGTTGTTATTTATTTGTTCAGATTCCAATAAGGTTTTATGGTGTACTATGAATGCAATTATGGATGGTTTCCACGACATACTGTTGTTTATTTCTTTATGTTCTTATTTATTTGTTCAGATTCCAATAAGGTTTTATGATGTACTATGGATGTAATTATAAATGGTATGTGATAACTACAAAAATTTAAAACCATTTGTTTTTTCTTTTTCTTATTTTCTTTATGATGTACCATGAATGTAATTGCCCATTGCACCACAATTGGGGTCACCTCTTCTTCTTCTTTTTTGGCTCTTTTTCTTTATCTTATTTGCTTCTAGAAATTACTTTGCTTTGTTGGCATAAAAGAAGAAAATTCCCCTTTTTTGGGTTTATTAGTTGGGACATAATGCCAATGGGTGTGGGCATGAAAAAGTTTAAATGGGGATGAGGGTTAATATTTAGCCCCATTCCATGCCTGAAGGGAGTTGCAGGGGCAGGGATGGGGATGGAGAAACTTACCCATGACCTACACGATCCTATTGACATCCCTACTTGGGTTATTTTGGGATAATTTTCTTTAAGTTTCTTGTGTATGGAATTTGAGTTGATGTGTTATATGCATATATGCAAGCATGAGCTAAGCCAGGAAATAGTTGGATGAGTGTGAGTTCATCTTTCCCAAGTATTGGGCACCTCTGGTAAGGGACATTTTGTAATTGTCACGACATTAGAATACTGTTTATGCCCGGTTTGTATTTTGAATGTATTGGCTGGGATGCACATGGAAGTGCTCCTTAGCTTGTTTTTTTGTTCCTTCAATTACCTTTTTTTAATATCTAATATAGTTAGCGACTTTATAGTCACCCCCATTTGGGTGTATGGTTTGAAACTTCAATTTTGGCCAATTTTGAATTCTTGCTCAGTTTTTGGACTTTATAAAGTGAACCACTAGAGCACTTGTTACCCACTAGCATTTGATTGGCTATTGAATAATGGAGGGTTACAGCATCAGCTTCCCACCATGTGAAAACTTAGTTTTGTCATTACTTGTGTTTGACTTTTTTCCCCTCGTTTCCTCTTTATTGGAGTGGAGGAGAGAGAGGGAAGGATCTTTGTTTATCACATTAGTGGAGTGCGCAAGGAGTTGTTTATCATATTAGTGGAGTGCACAAGGAGTACGCAAAAGTGACTGCACATAGAGTTTTTGTTTCAAGAAATATGATGAGGTTGATAAATCTTAGATGGGCCATTCCTTCAAGCATCGTGTCTTTTGTTACTTATCATCCATGGCCACTCATATTTCGCGTCGGCTCATAAAATCCAAGTGCTTTTGATACATTGGGAATGTTGCTATACTGAACTTGGTCTGGCATGGCATTTTCCATTCAGCATATGGCACCAGTTACCATCCTACACTAGCATTTGGTTCACTACATGTAGATCCTCAATGCAAGTTTGAGGGGAAGCTGAAACTCCCTCTTTCTGCATATTTAATCTCTTAAATCAGTTACTTTTCTTCGTTTCTGGTAATGATATCCAGAAATAAGAAGTTTGAAGCTTATTCTACATGTAACATAATATGAAAAGCTAATAAACTCATATATAGTGTGCTCGCTAACATTACTACTTTTAGGTAGCTATAAATGGGAATAACTTGAATTTGTTAGTTGCAGTGAGGATAATATCTTTTCTTGCTTTTATTTAGTCGGCAGATGTATGGTCATGTGGAGTAACTCTCTATGTCATGTTGGTGGGAGCATACCCTTTTGAAGACCAAGATGACCCCAGGAATTTCAGAAAAACAATTCAAGTAATTATGCCTCCTCCATCTATATGCTTTTTGAAAAAAATGAGTTTTCATATTTTCTTCTTCCTCTTTGTCATTCTTCTGCAGAAAATAATGGCTGTTCAGTACAAAATCCCAGACTATGTTCACATATCTCAAGATTGCAGGCATCTTCTCTCTCGGATATTTGTTGCAAGTCCATCGAGGGTATGTACCATTCTGAAGTAACTAAATTTTATTCTGATCATTGCAGTCACCTTTTAGCCATTTTCATCTCATTGAAACTTACTTTAATGGACCTTCCGACATTTATTTTTTCACTCTTCCTGGACAATTTCCTTGTGCCATATATCATTTGCTGTGCTAATGAAAGGTGCACTAGTATTAATGTCGAGTTTGACTGGCTTGTCTGTGGTAAGGTGGATGCTTTAAATAATATGGTAGACATGATAGAAAGTCAACAATAAACTCTCTCTGGTTCCACATGTAGTATGGTAGTTCTGTCTTGATTGAATTTGCAAATGGCCAACCGTACCCTTCTTGTCCTTGTCGATGATGACCTTTACTGCTAATGAATATCCTTTCACTCACTTGTTTAGGAAATGCTGAAAGGATTAGGATACAACCAAGCTGTATCTTGCTTATTAAACGTGGTCTGATACTCTACACCTTGACATCCAAGAAGTTTTGGTGTAGAGAAATCGCATCCCAGTCCAAGTAATAAATGCCCTGACAGAATAACAATGGTTAAAAAGATACATAAACAAGTCCAAGGATTCCTGGTTGAATCAAGTGAGACCTATAATAATTCCTAGGGGAAATATAAAATGGTTTCACAAAACAGTGGTTCTTTTGCTTTCTTGAGAATTCATCTTATTGCTTATATTGCAATTTATATAATTATGTTTGTTTTACCTTTTAACGCTGATGCAGATATTAGGGTAAAGAAATGTGTTACTCTTTCTTTAGTTTCTCTTCTTCTCATACAAGGGAAACTTAATCCCCCAACTGTTAAGGTGTCTAAATCAGCAATGATATGGTATTTCCCATTATTCAACATGGGAATGAGAACATGTGCAAACAATTTTTTTTTTCTAAATCTATATTTGAGATGGGAAAAGATTATCGATGGAACACATTATATCTCCCAGAAACGTTATCCTCTCTATTAGACTGGCTTTTACTGACCCATGTTTGGACCCTTCGGCCTTCACATCATTTATGACGACCACACCAGCAAGAGATAGTGCACCAATAGTGATTAAACATGATATCCAATTATGATATTTTCTTTTAGGTTTATCTCAAAATTAGCCTGGGTGGTTCTAACTGTTAGAAACATCAAGACCGTCTTAAGGTGTTGGAACAGAGAGATGCCTCGTGAGGCCACCGAGAGCTTGTGATATGCATCTGACACCACTTCAAATTAAAAGATTAAATCTTTATGTTTGGTCCCAATTATTTATATCAACTACTTTCTTTGCTTTTTCTTAACGTGGAATTCAACATCCACACATCCACTTACAATTAATCCCACCCAGTGCAAGTCTCTACCACATCAACCTAACTCCCTTTAATTTGTGAGTCCTTGCAAATGCAAAGTTTAACCCGTACAAAAGTTGAACAAAATGCAACAGCCACTAAGCACAACTCATCCAAGATTCACTAAAGCTTTTAACAGGGCCACATGTGAACACCAGGATGCTTTGCTTAAGCTGGATCATAAGCTCCATAAGGGAGATTCCGAGAGTCCACCAAAAACCTGTTTATACATGTCGGACAAAACTTCAATTCAAAGTTTTTAAAGCTCTAGATGTGGATTTAGTCACGCATATCAACTGCACACTTTGTTTTTCCTCAGTGCAGTATTTCAACACTCATATGTGCACTCACAAGAGGTCTGGCTTGCTTTAGTTGTCACAATCTGCTGCATTCTCAGCTTTACTTTATAGTAATTTCCCATGCATTGTTGGTTTTGCAGAGAATTACAATCAAAGAAATCAAGAACCATCCATGGTTTTTAAAGAACTTGCCGAGGGAGCTAACAGAGTCTGCTCAAGCTATCTATTACCAGAGAGACAATCCTAGCTTTTCTCTTCAAAGTGTGGATGATATAATGAAAATTGTATCAGAGGCGAGAAAGCCACTCCCATCATCTAATATCGGGCGCTTTTGCTGGGGAGCAGAAGATGAAGGTAATGAAAACATAGATGCAGAAGTGGAGGAAGAAGAGGACGAAGAAGACGAGTACGACAAAAGGGTCAAAGAAGTTCATGCTAGTGGAGAATTTCATGTCAGTTAAGCAGTATCATCCTTCTCTAGCCATAAGATAACTCAAGTGTTTAAAGTTGTGAAAGTAGCATTTACCAATGTGTATATATAATAATTAGTAAGTAATGCTCCAATCTCAAAAAAAAAAAAAAAAAAATTGTGGATTTGAAAGTACTAGACCTCGTGTTCTAATTTGTGTGGCACTTTGCATGTAATGTACTATTTGTTTCCTGAATGAAAAAAATGGTTGTCTTGTTATATGGGAACATGAATGTATATGTATTGCTCGTTTCCAGTGACTCATAATCAATTAAATATCTGGTACTCTTTAACAGTAGAGCAATCTTAGATACAAAAGCTTCAATGTGCATACCACTGGCTATTACTCAAGAAGTATATAACACTGCACTATTATGCTAAGCCAACCTTTTTTTGTGTGAGGGGGACTCACATTTATCAACTAATATCATCATTATATGAAAGTAAATATTGACCCAAAACAATCAATTTGTACTTGGATAAACACGATTGATGTAGTCGGTTATCAAGTTATCTTACGTAATTTGTTTAGTCAAATAAAATAATTAAAAGAAATATTTTCCTTGCTGGGGATATGGCTGAACACATTAAAAAAAAGAGAGAAACAACCCGACCGATTGTTCTGACCCGACCCGTGCGCACAAAAAATAAGTACTGGAATTGGTCTACCCGTTTCCTTCTTTTTCCGAGTATTACCCGTTACCCGTTTAAAAGCTCAAAACCCTCTCTCACGCCAAAACCTGTGTCCCTCTCACAACTCCGAAACTCTACTACTCTCTCTCGCAACTCTCTCTGCGAGAGCTCTCACCCAGTCACTCTACAACCATGGAAGGTACGGTTATTGTTGGTGTTTTTGGTTTCTGTAGGTGTTTATTTCAGGATTGGTTATCATTTTTTTTGTGGGTGTTACCAAGTTACTAGGTAAAGCTAGTGTTTTTGTGGGTGTCTCCCAATTACTAGATAAAGCTGGCGTGTTTTTGTGGGTGTTACCCAGTCTTGGACAGCAGGGTTGATTTGTATGAATAGGAGGGACGAAGAAAAAAAAAATGGAAAGATTAAAAAGAACATTAATGGCTAAGATTTGCAAAAAAAAAAAAAAGAAGCATTAAAGATGCACCTGATTTTCTTTAATATTTTTCCATATCCATATCTGTGAAATCTGGAAAAGGTAATTGTGAGAAAAAGCAGAGTAATTTTGTTTGGTTTGAGCGTGATGAACCAAAGGTATCCAGCGAGGCAGACCGTTTGAAAATATATGAAAATCTTCAGGCAGATTGAACCCAAGGTAGAGGCTGGCATGATGCTCTCTACTCTCTTTTGGTATCGAGATAGAGCTACTTACAACCAAGAAGAAGGAAAAAAAAAAAGCTATCCAGGTAGAGCTAACATAGAAGAAGGTAGAGCTATATAAAAAAAAAGGAGGTCGAAATAAACGTATATTCCAAAATCAACTTCGGGGCCGGGTAATCAGGTATTGACCGATCGGGTAAACGGAAGTATATTGAAATCGGGTCGAGTAGGAATAGTTAATTTCAGGTTGGGTGAACAGTCCTAGCTGGGGGGACCAATCCAATCGCATTTTCAAGCTTTTCCCAATTAATCCTTTCATCATCTGTTATTGATCTTGAATGAGGATGTTCAATCTCCTAAGCCGATAGAGTGAACAGTCATGTGGAAAATGTCGAATGTCGAATGTCTTAGGAGGTGCATTCACCAAAAAAATGTCTTTGCACTTGTTTTACTCTCTTGTGAAGTTTCAAGTACTGTCTTTGAGATATGCCCATCAATATTGTTTTGATGTTTGGTATGCTCTTCACTTCCACTGCAAAGAAAATGTCTTCCAGTTTAGAACATCACTAAAGGGTAGTGCATAGCTATCAGCATATCACAAATCAACACTGGCACACATTCAGCATAGATTGCCTCTACAACTCTCGGACTTGCTAATTCATACCCACTTGAGCACAAGCAGAACCTGCTCTTCCTCAGCATCGAATCATAAGATACTCTATTTGGAAGCTGCTCATAAACCTGCACATCTTCGTCTTTGTTCTTCCATTGCTCTAGAAGTAGGTACCTAATGTGGCCATAACCCACAGGTCCCAGGATCGAAAACTTTTATCTCAATTCGCTGCTTTCATAAATGTTCTCATTCTTTCAGAAGTCGATCCATAGCCAGCCGAAATGGGAAGGCCAACAGCTTTACGGCCATGAATATAGCTGGTTGCAAAGTATACTGTTAACCAATTTCAAAATATACGCTAAAACTGTTTCACCACAAACCACGTTCGGAAAATTTCTCACCAGTGGAAAATAACAAGCACAAACGAAAAAAACAAAGCAAAAAGCTTTACAACATACATTCAAGGAACAGTCTGCATGCATACAAACCAAAATCACTATGATACATATTTTTATGTAACATTTTATTCATATCGATGTCCATGCTGCAAGAGCCAAATGTGATGCATGTATGGAAGATGCTGATAGTATGCATAAACAAAATTTACAAGTGGCTCCATTAATTTCCATGAAGGAAGAGGGAGAGATTCACCGAAACAGCGGCAATATGCCCCACTGGTGTAGAAAACCCTCCCCAGTGGTGACTTCTAGCACCAATAGAACAAGCACTGCCAACATAGCTGCCCTTCCATTCCAAGTTTCAGCACTTTTTGTCCAACCCCATTCCCACACTGTAACAGGTGCTGGTAGCTCCCTGCGTTGTGAATCATATGCTGCCAATAATTCTTCTACGCTGCCAAGGGGAACCAAAGACTGCAAAAAATCCAAACCTTGGATCAAACTTCCATTCCATGAAAATTAATCTGGATTTTTTTTTTTTACCTTGAAAAGCAAAGTTCTAGACGCAAGGCTTCACCAAGTTTCAGAACTGACAAAGTTCATAAAAGCTTAAGAAGACAAATTTGAATTTTATGCACAATCAACAATTATGAAAGTAAAAACAAAGCAGAAAAGCTTGAACATCAACCTTCCCTGCTGGTACTGACCCAGACTCTTAGGCCCCAGAAACATGAAAAAGCTTTCGGCAGAGAAGAAATCTAATAATGATTCAATTACTATCAATTGAATGTTTATAAATACCTATCAAAATGTACAGCAATTGCTATTCACGCACACAAGCCATTGAACATAAGGTTCATATTTATATGACCTGCTCACAACGCTTCTCTACCTAACACTCGTCTACGCAGACAGAGAACTTCCACTTTGATTTTTTTCTAGCTTCATAAATAGGAAAAGACTCTCAAGAACATGTGCTTTTATTTCAAATAAAGTAACTATCTTCATATGGAATAGATCTTTGAAGACACATAACTACCATCTAAAATAAAGCAGATCTTTGACAACAGACAAATCATTCAAATAGAAGATCAATTGCACGGGCGAAGTACAAAATGCAAAGCTTATAGCATCATTTGCTCTCACTAGATGCCCTAGAGTACTCTATCCAAATTTATTGTATCAGTATCCATTCCAAACAGAAATGTTCAATTGCGTATGGCACATTGATTCAACTCCAATATAAAGGTACCTGTCGAGCTTCGAGGTTTGAGACTGCCATGGCTCCAACATATGGGAGACTCTCAATCACAGCATCAGCCAAATCTGAAATGAAGGTTGGTTCACAACCTAGGGCAGGAACACGCCCCCATTTTTCTATACCAGACTTTAGAGCTAATTCTTTATACTCAACGTCAATTTCTTCTAGAGTTTCAATGTGTTCACTGACAAAACTGTGAATCAAGCATACAAGTTTTTATTAAATGTATTCCAAACATATGTGGTGTTTTCGTGAGTGTTGTGCTTGAGAGAGAGAAAGAGAGAGAGAGAGACAAACACACACACACACAGAATTAAGGATAGACCAACAGGAAGCACGAGGTATTGAAAGGAAGGCAAATGACACGCATTACCTGATGGGGACTGCCAACAAACGTTTCACTCCTTTTTGCCCAAGTTCAATTATTGTCTCATCCGTATAGGGTTTCAACCATTCCACAGGTCCAACTCTGCTCTGCAAGAACATTTACTATGTAATGAGTTCACGATGGTAGCATGGGTTACATGCAAAAAGACACCAAATAAAACAACTTACATTGTTCATTAGACAATAAAAAGGCTCCTAAGTACCATCATCAATTCAAATGACAAAGTATTTCATTATGAAGATAAGCTTTAAAAAAAATCAACATTCAACGAAAGATCGGCCACAAACAGTTAATGTGATACGTTTTTTAATAAGTATTGATGGTGTAATTCATACAAATCAAAATGGTCCCTCTATCTAAGCTCTGTTAATTTCATTGATGGAAATAACTAAAATGACATTTACTTGCCATGTCACAACCAATCACATACGAATAAGCGTCACAAAAGAACGGTAAGCTTTCAAATAATTAAATAATGTCCATTCAGCAAGCCACCTCAACCAAAAATATTAAAGTCATAAAAATTACAACATTTATTGAATCAACTATGATTAGAAAAAATACACAAAACAAGAAAGATTATACTTAAAAGACTGCACCAAATAAAAATAAAAATAAAACTTGATAAAATAAAATTAGAAAAAAAAAACTTAAAATAAAAAAGGGTGACATTGTACCAAAATCAGGTTCTCAAGGGGTGGCCACCATCGGCACGATAAGGGTCTTGCTGGTCACCCCGTGGGTGGCCTGGGGTAGCCAACAGTGGCCACACCATGGGTTTAGAGTCCGTGTTAGAGTTCAAAGTCCACCATTATCCATAAGCATAAGATTGGACACTGTTATTCTCCGCTAATAATAAGGAAATACAAAGATGGGAGTACAAAAGCAATATAAAATCACGAAGTACCTGATAAGCAAGAGTGTAAGCATTATTTATCTTCCTCTTTTCTAATTCTTCAATTATCAAATCCACACATTCCTCCATCTCTGCCTTGTATGGATCACCAGCTTCTTCAACATATGCAAGTGGCACCCCATGCGCACTAAAGAATATCATAACCTACTATGCCATTCTCAGTTATACTGGGTGACATTGTACCAGAATGATATGACAAAGTAACATTTAAAGCTTGTAACTTTGATGTAAAAAAAAGAGAAGCTTCTGAAAGAGTAAAAAGAATAAGCATGAGCTCGGTATGCAGATAATAGAAGTATAAAGGAGATAGCCCAGGTACACATAAGTCAACTGACAGCAAAATGAGAGAGAGAGAGATAAACGATCCAAAAAAAGATGAAGAAAAAAAATGCTCCACCACTCTCATCCACTTGAAAATTAATCTCAAAAACAATGATGTCAGTTTTAAGCAATGAGATTTCAGGTCCACCAACCAAAATCCCAAGCATTCATTTCGCTCTAAGTACTCCCCGTCAAGCGTAAAGGCGCAACATTCACTATTTCTTTTGGAGCTGCCTCTCAACACACTAAAAGCTCCCCCCATTGAATCAGGTATAACCCAAGAAATCCTAAATAGAAAGAAAACTAATAATCAAAGCTGTCTAGCAATAGCATAGTGCAAGAAAAAGCATCTCAAGTCTAGTAGACGCATACAAAAGTTTCTGGTTTCGTTGAGGACTGCAATAATATACAACTGTTTTTTACCAAGTAAATAAATGTTCAAAACAAGAAGGATAAGATACTCGCTTAGGAGTTAGGAACATTGCCCCACAATTGCCATATAATAATGACATATATATAATTATGTCCATACAACCAAAGTTTTCTGTACAACCAAAAACTCTGATGAGGTCTGGTGGGATTAAGCGGTTAGATCACGACGATTGAGCAGTGAGTTGTAGGGGTCGCGGAGTAGGATGGGGTTCAGAAGAAATTTAGATATATAATAAAAAACATTCGGTTTGAGGAAGGAAGGAAGCTCCTTGCTCATCATTACAGAAAGGAGCTAGACGATAGTTAAGGAAGTGAGACTTCTTGGGATGGTTTCGGTGCAATAGTTTGCTAAAGCATTAGAGGAGTGTTTGAAGGGGGGACAAAGGATTTTTATACCACATCAAGGGAGGGTAACAAGAGCTTCATTGCACAGAGGTGTTCAAATGTCAATAGCCGTTTCATGGCGTTAGTAGAATATGGTGGGGGTGGAAAGCGAAGTTTTATCTTTGTACCAGAAGACATTGGAGGGGACGGGGTGGAGGAGGATGGCAGATGCATTCAGGGAGGCCATTTTGGGGGAGGGGATCGTGTTTTGTAACTCGGGCGAAGTATCATGGAAACCGTCAGGGATGGGGAGTAAAACACAAAGTCGGTCGTACAAGGAGGCCTTGGTGCAGACGATGGCGCCGATGTAGTCCCGAGTGCAGTATTCGCGTAGCAGGGCCGGTGGTGGTAGGACTCAATAGCAAACCACGGTGAGATGCCTACAAGGTCAAAGAGCGGAAATGGCCTGACACAGTACGGGTTCAGACTAGGTGCACTAGAATGGAGGCGGTGGCAAGCTCGTTGTCACTTAGGCAAACGATGACATGCACAGTACTCTAGAGGGCATGCAATCCCAACTGACAGATCTGCAGGAGAAAGTGGCTGCTCTAATACGCTATGTTCAGGAGGATAGGGCTACGAGCTTGGGCTTTGCACCTAGGAATGATATTGAGCCTAACAAACATATGGGTGTAGGCAAGAAAGCTGGGCTTCAACCCATGGGGAGTAATAAGCAACCAAGGGACTTGGCAAGGTCTGATGGGCCTCGAGTAGCAGGTTCGTCAAAAGAACATGAAAGAGCTGGTGGCCCAAAGGTAATAAGGGGCCCACGATCTGGGCTTCAGCCCATGTAAGAAAACAAAGGGAAGTCCACGGTGGGTGTTCAACCTGTGTGGATAGTGAGAGGTGGGGACGTGGCTGGGCCTTCTACCAGCGGGAGGCTCCTGACCTCGCCGGCAAAGGTCCTGACAGACAAGACCATAGCCACAAAACCGTCGACAAAGGCGCAGATAACGGACTTGATAAAAAGAGAGATAGGTGTTGGCAGAAAAGCCTGAAATGGATATTGTCGATGCTGCACTGTCGGATGTCAGATCCCAGGCCCAACCAGACCAGACAAGGCCGACAGACAGCAAGGGCAAGTCTCCTCTCCAGACCCAGGTGGTTTCCCCACCGATGAAGGTGTCACAGCATCTGGAAGTGGCCAGTACGTTGTTTATTGAAGTAGAGAACACATATGAGGTTTCAGAGGGGCTTTCTCAGATGTTAGTGCCTATTACGGACCCCTTTGAGTGGGGTGGTAGGTCCAACTGTGTTGAGAAAGAAATGGGGGTGTCGTTGCAATCACAATGGACACCCAGGGGCGTGATAGACATGGTTGGGGAGCTAGTATCCCTAAGCTGCTTTCTGCCAGGTTAGTATAGTGTCTCTGATTGGGTTTTACACAAGACAAATGAAATATAACATTGTGTGGGAATTGAATGTGAGGGCTTTAAAGAACAATTTATGGCTTTGCTCACAGCCATTGAAGATGGGCATGTTCAACAAAAGAAATCAGGTTCTAAAAAACAGAAGGAGCTCAAGAGACTAACTTGGCCTCTAAACCATGAAGGCTCAAGCAGAGAAAGAACCAAAGGGAAGGGAATAACATCATCTTAATGAAACCCAAAATTATTTCTTGGAATGTCCGAGGGCTCAACAAGGCTAATAAGTGTTTTCAGGTGAAAAACTTTCTTCCTGAGTGGAAGGCGGACACTGTGTGTTTACAAGAGACTAAGCTGAAACTTATTACAAGAAAAATTGTTCGAAGTTTATGGAGCTGTACCTATGTGGATTGGGCTTACCTAGGCATCTGATGGGGCTTCGGGAGGTATATTAATTATGTGGGATAGATGAGTGGTAGAGAAAATGGAGTAATTCATTGGGCAGTACTCAGTGGCCTGTTACTTCAAGAATGTGGAAGATAATTTTTTGTGGGCATTCGCTGGCATATGAGTCGAACCTAGATAGCAATAGAAGACTTCTATGGGAGGAAATAGCGGGAGTTCATAGTTGGTGGGACACACCATGGTGCAATAGGCGGTGATTTATGTTATAAGGTTTCCAAGCGAACGATCAGGAGAAAGTAGGATGCGACTTGCAATGATGGAATTTTCGGAGTGTAATCTCGACTTGGGATTAGTGGATCTTCCTCTCATTGGTGGAGCATTTACATGGTCAAATCACCATACGTGGTCTACACTAGATAGATTTTTAGTCTCGTCGGAGTGGGAAAGCCACTATCCGGATCTATGCCAAAAGAGGCTTCCTCGCATTTGTTTCGATCATTTTCCTATCTTGTTGGATTGTGGTGGGATTCAAGGAAGGCGTCTGTATTTTAAATTCAAAAATAGATGGCTGAAAACTAAAGGCTTTGTGGAGAAGGTTAGGCAATGATGGTCCTCATATCAGATACATGGCACTCCTAGTTTCATTTTGGCAGGTAAACTTAAAACATTGAAACGCGATTTAAAGCTTTGGAATGTTCAGTCCTTTGGTGATATAGGTGACCGGAAGAAGTCTATGTTCGGAGAGATACAAGAATTAGAAAGGATACAAGAAGGCTGAGTCCTTTCCTTGGAAGAGTTATCTCAGAAGGCATAATTAGTGTCAGAATTAGACAGGGTTATATTATTGGAGGAGATCTTTTGGCACCAAAAATCCAGAGCATTGTGGTTGAAAGAAGGCGATCGAAGTACGAAGTTCTTCCATAGAGTGGCAAACTCTCATAGGAGAACTAATACCATTGAAATGCTGAATATAGACAGCGTAGCTTGTACAGAGACTCCTATGATTCGAGAGCATGTTGCTGATTTTTTTGAATACTTACTTACTGAACAAGTGGGATGGTAGCCAAAGCTTAATGGACTAGCCTTTGAGTCCATTGAGCCACAAAGTGTTCCGCGGTTGGAGAGATCCTTTGAGGAGGTGGAGGTTCTTGGGGTGGTGAGGAAAATGGTTAAAGATAAAGCACTTGGTCCTAATGGCATCTCTATGGGCTTCTTTCAAACATGTTGGGATGTGGTGAAGGAGGATTTAATGAAGGTGTTTCAAGAATTTTTTCGGTTGGAAAATTTGAAAAAAACCTAAATGCAACTTTTATTGCACTTATTCCTAAGAAGCTTGGGGCAACGGAAGTGAAAGATTATCGACCCATTAGCCTTGTAAATGGGGTGCATAAAATCATATCCAAGGTGCTTGCAAATCGTCTAGGGGAGGTGTTGGGAAAGATTATTTCGAAACCCCAAAACATTTTTGTAAGGGATAGGCAAATTCTTGATTCATTTTTTTTTTTACTTATAAAAAAAACCCATGAATGCCTTGATAGTCGAATAAAATCCGGCAATAAGGGGATCTTATGTAAATTGGATATGGAGAAAGTTTATGATTATGTGAATTGGGACTTCTAAATTTATTTGCTTGGGAGATGTGGTTTTAGGGAGAGATGGTGTTCGTGGATCAAATGGTGTATCCCAGCGGTGAAGTTTTCAATGTTAGTAAATGGCAGCCCAAATGGCTTCTTCAACAACTCGAGGGGCCTATGACAAGGGGATCATTTGTCTCCTCTTTATTTGTTATAGTTATGGAGGCGCTTAGCAAAATGATCTCGGCTTTGGTTAATAGTGGTTTTGTGACTGGTTTCTTGGTTGGTGACCCCAATAGGGGTACTCTTAACATTTCTCATATATTGTTTATAGATGATACATTATTTTTTGTGAGGCAGAACAAAACTAGATGCGAGCATTGAGGGCTCTCTTACTTTGTTTTGAAGCGACATCTGGTCTGAAAGTGAACTTCAAAAAATCAGAGTTGGTGCCAGTTGATAATGTTTGCAATATCCAACGGTTGGCTAACATTCTTGGATGTAAGGTTTCCTCTCTTTCCATGAATTACCTTGGTCTTCCGTTGGGGGCAGCATCACGGGCTAAATCGATTTGGGATACAATGATTGAGAAGATTGAACATAGATTAACTGGTTGTAAGAGATTGTATTTGTCGAAAGGTAGTCAGATCACCTTAATCAAAAGCACTCTGTCCAATTTACCAATGTACTTTCTATCTCTATTCCCCATTCAAGTAAGTGTGGTGACTCGATTGAAAAATTGTATCGTGATTTCATTTGGAGTGGTATGGGGGATGAATTCAAATTCCACCTGTCAAGTGGGATAAGGTATGCTCTCCAATTTCTTCTGGTGGGTTGGGAATTAGAAATATGAGGATCTTTAATAGGGCTTTACTTGGGAATTGGTTGTGGAGATGCACTATGGAACCGGAAACTCTATGGAAGTCGGAGATAGACCTTAAATATGGAGGTGTGTTGGGGGGGGGGTGTATGGAGCACTAGAGAGGTGAGTAGGGCTTATGGAGTGGGAGTTTGGAAGCATATTAGATGAGGGTGGGGGGTTTTAAATCGTCACACTAGACTTATGTTGGGAGATGGTTCTAGAATTAAATTCTGGAGTGACCTACGGGTGTGGGGATAACGCCCGTAAGGATTTATTCCCTTCAGTTTTCATGATTGCTTGTGAAAAATAAGCTTCAGTGGCTGATGTTATGGTGCTATCTGGGGATCAAGTCCAATGGAACGTGAACTTTAGTAGGGCTGCCCAAGATTGGCAAATTGGTAGCTTTGAGGATTTTTTTCGTCTTTTATACTCCATGAGACCGAACATTCAAAGAGTTGACAAGTTGTGGTGGATACCAACAGGTAAAGCCATGTTCTCAGTTTGTTCTTTTTATAAGTCTCTCACACAATCGCAAGACAATCAATTCCCATGGAAGAAGATTTGGCGAAATAGGGCACCTCCTAAAGCGGCATTTTTTGTTTGGTCAGCTTCTTTGGGTAAGATTTTGACGATGGACAACTTACAAAAACGAAGGGTGATCATAGTAGACTGGTGCTACGTGTAAGAAAAGTGGTGAGACTGTAGATCATCTTTTACTGCATGCGAGGTTGCTAGAGAGCTATTGGATGAGGTGTCTGCAACTTAGAGCTAGCTTGGCTCATGCCTGCCACAATGGTTGAGTTCTTGGCCAGCTAGACAAATCTAAGAGGAACCCCAAATCATAGCTGTGTGGAAAATGGTGCCAATTTATCTTGTGGTGCCTATGGAAGGAGCGAAATGATCGGATGTTTGAAGACAAAGAACGCTCAATAGAGGAATTTAGATCACTTTTTGTTAGAACATTATTTTTATGGGCCATACATGACTTTCTTGTTTAATGGCCTTGGCATTCATGACTTTCTTGTTTCGTTTTATTCTTCCTAGATAGGAGTTAACTCGTGCATACCTTCTTGTGTACTTGGGCTAAGCCTATTATTATTAATACAATCGTTTATTTATCAAAAGAAATAATGACATATGGTTTACAAATAACAAGATTTCAGGTAAATAAAAAAATCCAAACGTGATAAACCATGAATCAAGAATTTGCACATGTTCTGGAGCACCTCAAATTAAATCGATAATTCGAAGAAGAAAGAATAAGACCAAATTCAACAAATAAGAAAGAAATTGAAAACATTTAAAGATGCACTACCTGTTCAGAGAAGTCAAAATTTCTCAACTCCTTCTCAATCAAATCTGCCATGGCCTTTATGTACCCTTCACGCTGGTACCATGAAGGTATTACTGTGTGCTGCATGTTGACTAAATATTCATCCTCCCTGATGAACCAATTAATTATTGTCAGATTAACGATATTAAATTATGCTTTTGAATAAGCATAACATAATAGCATCACGTGCTTGGCAATCACCGGAATATACTCTCCAAGAGTCGAAGGCTAGAACCACTGGTTGATATTGAAAATTGTGGATAAAGTGGAAGGACAACAAGCTTTGTAATTCCATCTCTTTTTATCTACAAAATTATTTTGAAAAGAAAATCAGTAGCCAGATCCACATTTTCAACCCTACAGCAAGTTTATGTATACAAAGATAGTATCGACCGAAACCTTGATAATGAAAGTAGGCTTGGGGTGAATCCACTAAAACAACAACAGCAGAGCAGAACAATCAACAAATTTAGTTGTTATTATATTCGAGAAAGAAAAGTACCAGATATATCAACTTATTTCCCAAGCAAACTTTTTTTTTTTTTTTTTATAAGTATTTCCCAAGCAAACTCAATATTGAAAGATTAAATATAATGATATTTTCATTAACAGCTTCAGCAAGAGTGCAACCGATAAAACCAAGGAGAAGAATGGGTCACTAATTAATTGCTCGCCACTCACCAGAACAACTTAATTGAAAATGGGACCAACATACCACTCACCACAGTTCATAACTCGCATCCCAACTCCCAAACCTACCCTTCCATTTTTTCCCGACAAACATTCTTTCTAGTAGGTATCTCTCTTGCATACAACCTGTGCACTTGGGATACACATTTTGAGCTTTTTAGTGAAATTAAATTACTTATAAATCCAACAATTTTTTAACATTTCACTATATTAGTATCATACCACCTACTTGCAAAAACACTTTTTTACTACAAGCTTACACACATGATGCAACTTTCGGTAAAACTGAATATTGCACTCTAAATCAGTTACAGTGGTAAAGCAAGATTCATGTGGCCAATTACCAGCATTCAATGAGAAGAATATGCGGTTATATAACAAAACAACCCTTCCCCTCAAGAAAAGTTAAAAAGACAAATTTACATTTGAGTTATAACTTCTAAACCAATAAGCAGCACCCAAGACAAAAATACCACACAACAGAATTGAATGGTAAAGATCAAAGTGACTCGATGTTTCACTTACCAAGTAATCCACAGACCGAAGTTGTTATTTCTGAAAGTAACCCACATTTACTTTTTAACAATATTATCAAAGAACAAATATGAAAAACAGGCGTTGCAAAAACTTGAAACAATGTACTAGTCATTTTTTTTTATAAGTACAAACAATGTGCTAGTAATTAGAAATATATAAAATTAAAAGCACACATAAGCGTTAGTCTCTTTAGCTCCAGTTGAATTAAAAGCAAAAAAAGCCTTTGACCATCAACATCATCAGAAGAAGATCAATTATTCAGCATTATCTTCTAAAACAAATAGCAAAGATAGAAGCTTATTATGAATCAAAATTAGTAAAAGAATAGCATGAAAAAACATCCACCAATGGTAGCATCTTAAGAGCCCACCAGATACCTGCTCAATAGCTTCTTCAGTGAATGGATGCCAATAACGCATACCAACATACACCTTGGCTGGGACATTCTTTTCCCAGAGGAACTTCATCAACTCTTTAGCCTGAACATATAGAAGGATAGCAATTGAATAGGCAGGGATAAGCTCAAATTTAAGGCAAAAGAAGTTTTTAAGAGCCAGATAGTATAAATACATGAATGTAGCGTAAAAAATCCTTTCCAACCAAAGCCAACATAAAATGTTAATTACATTTTGAGAGAGACAATAAAACATTTAAAAATGAGAAGAGTTCTTATAGAAAACATGTAAAAATAAATAAATAAATAATCAAGCTGTAAACAAAAACACCTGAGTTTCCCACATCTATTGTTACTATAATCCCAATATGATGATACTTCATTCAACATGAAAATTTTCAAATTTTGAAGTTTTGCAATAAGTATAAACTGGAAAATTTCTATGATCTTTCGCAAATTCAATAGCTTTAATAAACTGCTATGCCTGAATCTAGATCTGAGAAAAAATTTACCTTGCTGAATAATTTGAAAGTTAAAGCCAAAATTCATATGAGATATTCCAAAACTATCTAGGTTCTCGCTGTCGAAGTAAAATGAGCAAAAGAAATAATACATTTAACATCCACAATCAACATATTTGGGTTGCATTCCAGTTTATCTTGACATCACATAACCAGAGAGTTCGTACTAAAGCCAAAAAAGAGCCCATGCTAGAACTGCTATTTTGAATAATATTTAAGATCCACCAGAGATCACCATGCATCACAGTATTAACCTCTACTGGATGATGTTTTCAGGCATCCATTAAAAGTATCACGAGAAAGGGAGCAGAAAATATTTTTCCACAACTTAAAGGGAAGAACAAAGTAGAAACAAACTAGGATTTGAAGTGATCAAATCAGCAAAAAATATATATATAATTTTGGCAGGAAATACCAAAGTTTTATGAATCATCTTAACATTTTCTTTTGTTACAACTATCGATTAGTGAAACCACAATACACTTAATAAATGAACCACAATAACTAAGCTCATGTATAAACCAAAATAAATGAATAAGCTATAGAAATAAGAAGATTAAAGCCTGGTTTGGATGGAGAAATGCTTCCATCTCATCTCAATAGCCAAACACCACAAACACAAACACTTTTCAATTTCAAATCTTCAACTTTTTCATCTAATCATTACCTAATTATTACAAACAAAAGTCAACTTAAAAACTTATAGTCTAACAATATTATAACTTAATAATATTTTTAATTAACTTTTTCTCTCTCCTTTCCCAAAACCCCATAAAAATTTTAACTCAAACCATTTCTAACTCATCTCATCTCAACTCACTATCCAAACCAAACCTAAATAATATTAGCAACTGAAAAAAATCAAGTCAAAGTCAACAGAAAGTCATGCCTGCGCATCAGTTATTCGTCGAAGAGGAGAACCACCACCGATTGAGGCATAGCCTTCTTTGCTCTTGGGAGCCCGGAGAACAGATATGAATTGTGCCAGGGGCTTTTGAAGAAAACGAAACAACCTTGGTAGTCGTATAATATCCTGTCCGATAGCATGAAGTCAAATGAATACAGCACCATTGATGGCAAAATGAATGTCCACCTCCAATGTAAGAAAAAAGACGATCAATTATAGTTGATAATGAAACTCAAAACCCACAGCCTAATCATGGTGTTACTGTTTTCTATTACCATTCCATGTGTTTAAATTGTGGGGAAAGTACGGCATTGGCCCTTGGGGTTTGACCTTGTCTCAAACCAGTCCCTACAGTTTAAAAAAGTAGCAACAATCCCTGTCATGATGTCCATATACCAAAGTGAACCCAAGGTCTAATTTCTGTTAACTCATTGCAGAAAATGCTGATGTGGCACTAACTAGCCATGTCAAGCACAATAAAAGGACACAAGTCATTATAAAACCAAACTAGCATCCCCATCATCATATTGCCACATCAATGCATCTAACAACTCTGCTAGACATACCAGCAACGTCGCCATGTCATCAAGTCGAACATGTAAGATTAGTAAAAAATATTAGAAAAACAAAACTAGGTGGGCAAATGACAATTCCCACTTATCTTCTTTAAATCGAAAATTCTCAAATTGCGTTCCCAACAAACCCTAATAGTGCAATTCGAATTGCTTGACTCGAAGCCACATAATCGTCACAGTGGAACATGCCATTGGCTTCATCTGAGCAGCATGCCATTGGGGTGTCATCGTCCTTGTCCTTAGGGCATGGTGCTGAAGGCAATAGTGGTAACAACGATTTTGACACTATGGCCATCAAGCGCCATTGGTGTATTTATGGACCTTAGAGAATCTTGGGAGGCGATTGTGCATGTTCAAATGAATATAGCTGAAAATGCCAATACTGTTTGTGGCCTCCATGCCCCCAAGGACGAAGATGATCATATCTTCGATGCATGCTACATAGATGAAGAAATGTTGCACAAATGAATCTGATTGGTGCTCCACCATGATGTCTATGGGTCTTTAAGTCAAGCAATGCGAATCACAGTGTCAGGATTCATGGGGTATACAATTTGGGAGTTTTGGATCTAAACGAGATAAGTGTGAAAAGTGTATTACCATTTTCTATTCTTTTTTATTAATCTGATGTGTCCAACTTGATGACATGGTTGCATAGCTAGCATGTCTAGCAAGGCTACCATATGTCAAGATGCATTAATGTGGATGATGGTTACATGAATACTGCGTTGGTTGAATTGTGAAACATGTCCTCTTTTTATTGGATCTGATGTGACTAGTTAGTGTCACATCAGTGTTTTTAAATAATCCATATCTAAACATGGACAAAGGAACCACTGTGGTATATGGCGCTGCCACATGGATCATTGTCACGTCAATAAGGACTAGTTTCGAAAAAGACCATACCCAGGTGACCAATATAGTAATTAACTTTGTTGCCCATTATAAGCTTATATATGAGAGAGAGAGAGAGAGTGATAGCAAGGCATGCCCATAAAAATGTTCAAAGTTATGAAGCTTAGCCAAGATGCCAACCATGTGATAGCTATCTTAAATCATAAATACAGAAATATCCAAAACTCCACTTATCATAGTCATTAAACAACACAGCTGAAGCTTCAATATAAATAAGGAACCATGAATTTCTTTTAAAATTTTCAAAATAAATATTATTCCCCAGCAAACAAAACCATTCCACATACATGTCTTCCAATATAATTTGTGAAGACAAAAAAAAATCAATAAACCAAATCTAGAAATCAACCATCTAACAAAGAATAATTGATGAATCAAATTTAATATAATTGTCAATAATTTAATTGGTTTTGAACCTTCCATTAGCATTTGCTCAAGGCAAAACATTAACAAAAAAATAATTATTATAAATGCTGCAAATTTACAATTGGGGGATATATAAATATTTGAAACAATTAAAGAAAAATCAAGAACTTATTACCGGGTCAGCAAAAAGGTTAAACAAGAAAGGCTGCACATCTTCAAGAGTCTCGGGACCTCCAAGGTTCAGCAACAAGACTCCAATCTTATCATCACCAACAATAGGTGCATTGGAGACATCTTGAGTTTTTGAGGTCACAAGTGCTCCCAATGGAATCAAATACTTCTTTAGGGATTTCTTTGAAAATAAAGATTTTGTTTCAGACCATCCAGAAGAAAATCTTGCATCTATGTAATTCTTTGAAGGACCAGAGCAACGATGTATCCTTTGGGAGGTACATATTGCCTGTGGGAACAGCCTATGAAAGTAAAAAATATATATATAAGAAAATAAATATATAATTTTTTATATACTACATCAATTCTCAGATATGGTATTAAAATATTTGCTTTGTAATTGGAAATTATAACTGAATTTAGCTACAACAATGCAGTAACGTAAAACCATTACTTTTAATAATGTTACCAGGAAACGCAATGATGCAATAGGGAATAGGAATAATTAAAGAAACATTCATAAAACTAATTTTCAGAAATCAGCATAATGTGAGAGAAAATTAAAAACAGAGGAAAGATATTAGAGAATAACAGTAATTTTGAATAACAGTAACGGCATCTAGTGATCTACATGGAGGGTGAATTACTATGAGGAAGACTTGCAGCTCCAATACAAAGTCATTGTTATGATCCTGAGGGTTAAAGGTTTAACTAAATTAATATCCAACAGTCTTAGGGCTTTTGGATCAATAGTTGGGTCTTTAACAATTGGTATCAAAGCAGAGACAACGTCACGAGTTCAAGTCACGGAGGAGGCAACTTACAAGCTAGATTAAAATGTATTGGTACTATGTATGGACATAGTATTAATTCATTGAATATTAATAGATGAGTGAAGCTGCCAAAAGGGAAAGGGCTACAACCAAGTCAGTGTCGATAGAGTGAGCCGCCGTGGACGTTGGATTCTAAAGCATGGTGAAATGTTATGATCCTGAGGGTTAAAGGTTTAACTAAATTAATATCCAACAGTCTTGACGCTTTTGGATCAATAGTTGACATTTCATGAGTTTCTTGTATCACTAGATTATCATGCATAGGCAATGCTCATGTATATGTCCCGTGTAGCTGGGCTCTTGCTATTCTTATTATCAATAAAATTTTGTTTACCCAAAAAAAAAAGCCTATGCATGCATTGCACAAAGATGGTGAAAATAGAAACCAAATTTCACACAAAGAAAAAGCTAGTAACATTGCTCTAGATATAATAGCTAGTTACTAATGGATACGGACGTTTGTTTTTCTTCTTCGTTTCCTGCTAAGTGCTACTGATGTATCAATCGCTAACTAATAAAATCGAATGAAATATATATCAATGGCTGTACAAAAAATTCAAAACTACAACAACTTGTAAAATAAATAAATATAAATACAAATATAAATCCAGAAACAAATGACTATAAATTCAAAAGAAGAACCGCCATATAAAATTACGAAAACGAAACAATCATTATGAGTGAATCTCTTATAAAAAAAACAATCATTACGAGTGAATCATATATCTAGATGCATACATGCACAGATATTTGTAATCCGCAAAACGAAAAAAAGGAGAAAAAAAAAAAGATTTTGGAATCTTACACTGGGAATTTAGAATTGCGAGAAGCATAGGCGCGGCAAGGAGGACGAAGAAATGCAGAGGATGAAGAAGAAGGAGAAGAAGAACACGAGGGACTCTGAATTAGACCCTTCATATTCATCTTGACAAAAGTACCACTAGTAATCCTCCTCTATTCAAATCCACCCACTAAACCCAGCACGCAAAAGAACCTAAACCCCAAACCCAAACATCAACATCAAAATCCAGAAAAGAAAAGAGAAAAAAGAGGGAAAAAAACAAGACGTACCAAAAGACGGTGCAGCGAGTAGTACGTGAGGAAGAGCATGTGAGAAAAGTTACGATGAAGGATGAGTAAGTTTACGGCTGTCCTTTAGCTTTATCGCAGAGACTAGAGAGAGACTAGAAAATGGTGTGTAGTTCAGGAGTTGTACTACGTAGTTATGGTTAGCCGAGAGAGGGCCACCCAAAGACGAATGAATATAATTATATAAGGGATCCGGGGCAGGGCCACCAAAAGACAAATGAATAGAAGCCCACGCCACTTTATCTAACTCTTTATCTATTTTCGTAGTAATATTACATACGTAGAGAAACTTTCGAGAAAACAGAATTTTTTTATCAAAAAAAAAATAATAAAAAAAGGTAGATATTAGATAATAATACAAAGAGAGAAGGGAAAATGGGGAAAATAATCAAAAGTTATTGATGCGAGCACATATATCTTTTATTTCACTTAAATCTGTAGCATCCATTTAACAAAAATACCGCGTATACATTTTATAAAATTACTCATAAATTAATATGATTTGATGTAATACGTTAAATTATAAATTAATTTTATTAAAAATAAATCTAATGTATCATATGAAATCATCAATTTATATTTTATTTTTATAGAGTTTTTTTATAACTGTAAAACTCATCTTATACTAAATGTAAATGGTATATTAGAGAGATATATAGTCAGATTATATAATAATAGGAAAAAGTTATGCTTCCCGCTGGAAATTTTTTATTTTTTTTTAAGTTTTGTTTTACTGTGATTAAGTAAATATTTTTTAATAATATTATAAATATTTTTTAAAAAATATTAAAAAATATTAAAAAAATCATGTAAAAAAAAAACAGAAAATGCATTAGCGGTAGCCCAGTGGTGGGCGTAAACCCACCCATATAATAATAGCAAATAATGGCCATCAACCCTTTGACTAGCGGTTGGCTAACAACCCTTTTAGACAAATTTAAATATATACTAATAAATTTTATTAAGGCCAAAGGAGCGTGTCTGCTGCATTCCCATGGTATAAAGGAGAATAATTCAGATATTCTCAAAGACTTCACTTTTATTTATTATTTTATTATTATTTTTTATATAATTTTTATTATTATTCAATATTTTTTAATATTTTATCATTATTTTTTTAATATTATTCACAAAATACTTAAAAATACCTTACAAAATATTTTTTCATTACTATTCACAAACCCGTTTAAATAGTAAAAATATTTTATCTCATCTCATCATTATAATTTTTTTAAATTTTTATACAAAATATAATAAAAAATTCAACTTTTTCAAATTTCAAAACAATAATGATATTAAAAAATAATATTTTATTTAAATTTTAATTTTCATCTAAAACCATCTCATCTCATCTCACTATCCATCCGTACCTTAATCAAGTGATACTCTCTTACCACCAGGTGCTGTCTACTTGTCTTGGATTGCGAATGATTTGTTTTGAGTTCAAGATGGTTTTTATAGGGGATGGGTCCTCAACTCAAATATTGCCAAGACATGGAGTTTCAAGATTTCTATATTTTCAGAGGGTTCAGTTTTCATTGAATTGAACTTTGCTTGACCCATTTATCCCTACACCTTCCACTGCGTTAAGTGACAAATTGCAGAGCCAGGTCTATCCATCTAATAAGAACAGAAGCTAATGCTATTTCTTAAGCTAAAAAGAAAGGAAGAATAAAAGCCATTTCTTTGTCTGTAAGGAAGCAAACTCGAGGTCAGGCACGAGATCATGCAAAACCCTTTAATGTATCATAAAACTAAAGCAGTCATGTCATTCCTCTTTCCGCAGCACCCACCCCGCACAGGCAAATCGGACACCGCTACCATATTATAATTATAAACTAAAAATACAGACTCTGAAACATCAAATGGTCCTTTTAACTGCAGTCAATCACTGAAGTCTGTGCTTCCACTGCGAGAGCTACTTGTGCCGTGACTGTGCATTGAGAGGCCCCTCATATGGCCGCTCAAACCAGCACCATCAATCTTGTTTTCTTGGAAGAATCTCTCCCTCTCAACGCGTTTTGCAGGTGGGGGCGGAATTGCAACTTGTGGGACATCCTTTTCGATGTGTTTTGGAGGTATCATTGCAACAGGTGGAGACTCTCTCTCAACATGTCTTGGAGGGGGTGAGATTGCGACAGATGGATGATGGATATTCCGTTCACTCGATGGCTCCGAACTCACTGGTCGTATAAGTGGACGGTTCAGCCTTTCTGCCGGAATGGAGGATCCAAGCAAACCCAAGTGGGGGCGCTCTGCTGAGTGCTCTTCATCTTCAGGTCTCACACAAGCTTTTCCTTTTCGTAATCTGTTGAGTGAAGAAACAACAGTTTCAAATCAGTAAACTAATCGAGTTTTCCTCACATATTGCCACAAGTCAAATGAAAATAGCCAAGTTGGCAGATCTACTATCCAGTTTAGTAAGGGATATGAGTAGGCCATTAAAGCTAGGGCGGGTATGCTACATTTCAAAAGCCTAGGCCCCATGGAGATGTACATACCTTCGGAAAAGCTGCTCGGCCTCCTCTTCCTCTGTTTCATCAAGGCTAAAATGATTTGCAGTTGATGTAGGCCTACCTGAAAGAAGGTCATCATGTCTTGCAAGAACTTTCTGGAGTTGCTCGTTCAATTCAATTGCTTGAGAAACCACCTTCTCATCCCTGGGTGCATAACATAGGAATCAACTGAAACTGCAAGGGCTAAGTATGCGTAGAACACAGAACACGTATGCATAAGAGCACATGATGTGTACATGCAAGTCTCTATGCACATCTACATGCATGTATTGTGCTAAGTAAACTAGTCAGTTGTCAGGCGCACAAGTTATGGATCCATGGATGCTAATTAGACAATTCAGCCATCTGTTAGAGAGAGAGAGAGAGAGAGAGAGACCCAAGTCCTAGTTATGGTCCATGGAGCCATGGACTCTAATATTTAGAAAAAACACCAACTTGATGTCGAGCAATATTAGGTACTCCAAGAATATGGACACACGATACTCATTCTATTATAAGATGCCATGTCAATTAAAACTGATGCTTACATAAGAATTTTAATTACATGACATATTGTGATAGGATGGAGTACCATGTCATCTCTACTCTGGGAGCATCTAATAATTTCCCATCGATGTCCTACCTTGTCTTGTTTTCATGATGACGATTGGTTCGCATGAAAATTTGAACGCGCATAACAAATATTACCAAATATTCACAACAGTTGATTCTCATGTAAGCTATTTCCTCAACATTAGCTCAACGATTGAATGATTGAAGTACTTCCACCAAAGGAAGATGAGACCTTTTACTAAATTTTATAACAATTCTAAGGCTGTGTTTGGGTAGTGGTACTATTCAATATTTCATCAATATTTTACTACTATTTACTACTATTTAATATTTTATCATTACTTTTCACATACTTTTTACTACTATATACTACTATTAAATATTTTATCAATATTTTTTCCCCACTTTTTCACTACGATTCATATATCATCTGAGATCACCTTACTACCTAAACGTAGCCTAAGCCACCCATAAATGAGAAGTTATGAAAATTATATACTATTCTTCCAAGGGTAGCATGCTCCAGTGACTGAATAACTTCTGAGAAAAAAAATCTAATATCATGATTTTTAGCAACTCCTTGTACACCGATCCAACTTTGATTTCACTTTTTCTAAAATTAAATTGAGAAATAATAGTATGCACAATTGCTATAAGTAATAAATTGATTACTCAGCCCTACCGAGAAGTCATCACAAGATGCATCACTCTTTGTTTTTGAAATGAACACTGTTCCACCAGATCAAGTGTAAACTCGTCCTTTGCTCCCTGAACGATATGACACCATGAAATTTGACAAGACATGCTAGTTTTTAGTTTCACATATAATCAAGGAAAGAAATTTCATAAAACAACTGACATGCCATTAAGTATGTTCCAGACTGTTTGATTCGATTCATTCGAGGTAAACAAAGTGACATGCCAGTCAAATAAGTTGCAATCCCATGATTCAGTTAGAACGCACAAGTGATGTACATATTTGGCATGTGGTAAACAAAGTGAAATGCAATTCAAATAAGTTGCAATCACATGATTCAGTTAGAAGGTACGAGTGATGTACATATTTGGCATGTAGCCTCCAAACCAATAGTGCCTTTATATATAATTAACCATAGAAAATAAGGGTACATAAAACCATCTAATAACCAATGCAAGTTCAACATAAAGTTTCTAAAGCTTTCAAAAATTCAGATTCAAACCAAAAAAATTAGCCATCATGCCATTTCTTTTTATGGCACAAAAGGTCATAAGGCTCTTGGATATTATCTTCCTCAAGTTGACAGCATTAGAACATCATAATAAAAGGATAGTCACCACCCACCACAAAACCCATTCACTATTAATCACTTTTTCGTCTATCAAGTTGCTGGAAGCTTCAACCAAGTAGGTACAAGATTCCTAGCTAGAAGCCATTAATCTCACCCAAAAATGCATATCAAATATGAGAGTTAAGACATTCCAAACTGTAGAACCATTATAATAAGAATATAAAGGGGTTTTTTCATTATAAGAGATGATGAAAGGGTGTTATAATATCAACATAACATAGTGCAATGAAACATATCAAAGCAACTCATTGCTGATCACGTCATATACAAAATTCAGGAATCATAATCCATCATACCTCAGGATGTTGAGTATCAACAGCATCGAGGACTTCCTTTAAAACCTCTAAAGCATTACTTGCCTTCTGAATTATACTGTATGGAATGGATAGACTTAGAAAAAGGTATTATTTGCAGGCATATCAAATTATCAAGACTTTGAGGACTATAATTTTTTTTATAAGTAATCTCTTTGAGGAATACATGGATATCATTTTTTTATAAGTAACATAATTTCGTCAAAAAGCAATGTGGGGTGCAACCCAGGTATACAGGAAGAATACAAGTGAACCCCAATTCAATAGGATATATGAGTATCCTGAAGTACACAAAAATGGAAATAGGCAGATTGAAGAACCTAAATTTGTAACATAATGATTTACCATCCCATTTATTAGAACATCAGCCTTCATTTAACATAAAAATAAAATAAAATAAAGGCAGGGCCAAAATCAAGATGGTCTAGAGTCTAGATTTGACCATGAGGATATTATATATCACTTGCACATGATCTCTTTATCTGCCTGAACCACAGGTAGAAGAAGCAGGGACATTGTGACATAGACACACTACCCAAAACAAGGTCCAACCAAAGCATGTTAAGTTAATATTAGACCTGAAGTTTGTCTACCAGCTTTGATCATAAGGAAGGTATCACCAATAGTTCAAAATGGACTACAAATACGTAATTTCCAGGGCCATATATACAGTGAATAGGGCATAAAGTAGGCCAAAATACATCAATAAATAGAGTAAGCAGATGATACCTAGACTCGGGAACAAACTGTGGTTCTGCTTGCCGAGTAACCTCTTCATTCCTAGAGGAGGCTAGTTCCCCATTAGGTAAATCATTCTTATTTGCTTGTGGAGTAGGATTACTTGATTGAACAGCATGGGGCCTTTGTGGAAACTGTACTCCTGCACTCTGAAAGATACAGAAAAATATAAGTCCGTGAAATAGCATAACATCCAGAGTATGTAAATAAGAATTTAGAAACACATGTATACAGGAATTCAAGACAGCAGTTTATATGAAGACATAATTCAATATTACTGCTTGGCTTGAATACAATAAGCTTGTACGAAATATTTAAATATCAGAAGCGGACATAGCAATTATGCCAATTATGACAAGTTACACAGCAAAAATTACCGAGCTGACAGAGTGAGTGGAAGGACCACATTTTTAGGAACCATTTGGATAGTAAGATGAGATAAGATGGTTTTTTATGAAAGTTGAAAGTTGAATAAAATATTATTAGAATATTATTTTTAATATTATTATTGTTTTGGGACTTGAAAAAGTTGAATTGTTTATTATATTTTATGTAGGAATTTGGGAAAGTTGTAATGATGAGATAATACGAGATGAAACCATTTCTATATCTAAACATGGCCTTAGTCATAAAATGGTTCAAGTCATCCTTTCTGCAAATAGACTTCAAATTCCTCAGGAAGAAAAAGAGTGGAAAATAACCATATACTCGATACACAAGGCATACACCAAACCCGACCCTAACCCCTTGTTTCCCGTAGAAATAAAACTCTACCTGAAAACCCAACCCCAACTCCTTATTTCCCTTAGAACTAAAACTTCACAATGCCCTCTCTTTAGACTTTCCGCTACTTGAGCTACCACCTTTAGCGTTGTAGTTGATTTCCCAATGAAGACGTTGTAACTCCCTACTTTTCTTGAAACTTGATTTGGTTTCAAGTGCGTGGCTTGCCTCAATCGCAGTGATTAGTTCTTTAAATTGGTCTTCACATCCTCCATGTGAAATTCTCACGAACTGCTGAATCTCATTAACTTTAGGAAGAATCCAATCCGCTATTGTAGGAAGAGAGACCAAGGGAGCAACATTATCCCCAGGCACAGTATCCAACTGCACTCCTGACTCTGGACATTCCTCTATGCAAGGCACCAAAGCCAAGCTCATTGGTTCTCCAATAACTCCATTGGTTCTCTCCAATGGTTTCAAGGTCCCCATTGAAGATTCTGGAATAACAGCAAGTTCCTTCACCTCTGGGGTGGTAGCGGATTCTACATCTCCTTCAGACCTTGGCAGTACACCATTTTCCTTTAACTCCGACGAGGAAGCCATAGTTTCTTCAAGGACCAAAGGTGTAATACCGACTATTGGTCTATCTTGTGTAACAAAAGGCGAATGACATTCCATTACTGATGCCTCAATGCCGATACCAGATGTAGACCCCGCTTCAAATATGTCAGATTTCCTTTTGACCCACCATACTCTCCTGGATCTGGTTATAAGAACAAGGCCGAATCCGATTTTCCGTTTTCCTCTATCAGAGTTTAAAGGGTTTGGGCCTATCTTGTTTCTTACAACCCTATTGCCTCTAGCTCAAAGCAGGTCTATTTTCGTAGACAAGCAAGCTATCGCTGCCTTCAACTCGACGAGTTGGGTTTCCATCTCCTTTCAAGAATTTTGCATCTCTACAAGCTAGTCTTGAGGCGTGATTTGCAGACCCCCCTCATTCTAAACCTCCGAGGCATGACCCGTCTTCAAAGCTGTCGCATAGGATCGCCTCAACACCGAGGATGTACTTGGGTCTTTCACCTCCAAGTTCTCCCTCTCTTCCATGCCACCTTCATGTCTGCTACAAACCCCCTACCTTTGAGTTGGACGTGACTCCCTAACAGAGCCATGTCCTACAGCACCTCTTTGTCCTTCCATACCATCACTCCCAAAACGACACCCACGGGACTGATCTTGCCGTGGGAAAAATCATGCAACACCTCCCCCATCCTTCTCCAGCCACTACCCCTCTCCTCGGGAATGAAAACAAAATTCTCGAGTGATGGTACTAAAAAATACTATGTCTTTGTTTTACGTATCCCAAAGTACTAAAAAATACACTAAACCATGGTAGCAACAACAAATTCCTTTTTTCTGGTAAGTGGTAGCAATAATCAAATTCAAGCATAACCCCAAGAGATTGCCCAAGTGGTGAAGGCTTTGGTCTTGGAGTATCACTCATTTCAAGGTCCAAGGTTCAATACCTCATGGGTGTAAACAATCCTTTGGGGCCACACCCCTTGGTGAAAAACCAGCAATTTAACCAGTTCTGTATAGGAAAACTTCCGAGGGTGAGGTGCACGGAACATGGGTTTACTCTGCAAGGGTGGGTCCGAAGGGCCCTGCCTTAGAGAGGTTCCCCGACATAAAAAAATAAAAAATAAAATAAAAAAAGAAGAAGATCAAATTCAAGCATATAGGGCTGAGAAATATGCCTAAAATATGCGTAACAACAAAGTATCACTAATCGGAATCAACTTTAATTGGCTGTTAATTAATGGCAATTTTTCGATGCCTCACATCTGTTTTAATAAATGAAAAAGTGCACTTAATTGCATCGGAAGTATTTCGAAGTGCATATGCTTTATACATTTCAACTGCACTTCATCAAATGTTCTTCGCTCAAGAAGTGCATTTCCATTAGCAGCTTTGCACTTTACATAGCTAGGCCCACCTTCAAAACCCCACATCAACTTTTTCATGGGCACTATGTTCAGCTGGACTAAATTTTTTTTTTTTTTTTATTATATCGGAGAACCTCTCCAAGGCAGGGCCCTTCGGACCCACACTTGCAGAGTAAACTCCAGTCCCATGCACCGCACCCTCAGAAGCTTCCCTACACAACTGGTTAAATCGCTGGCTTTTCGTCAGGAGGTGTGGCCCCAAAGGATTGTTTGCACCCATGAGGTGTTGAACTTTGGACCTTGAATGGAGTGATACCCTAAGACCAAGGCCTTCACCACTTGGGCCAATCCCTTGGGGTTAATTCAGCTGGACTAAATACACATCTCCACTACCACTCCATCAACCTGCACCACCACCATTTGTGAAATAGCCTGATGGTCACTACCCACTAAGGTGTGGAACAAAAACTCAGGTATATATGATCAATTAGTCACAAGTATCTACAAGGACCATGCATAAATTTCAATCTGCATAAGGAATTGAACAAACTCACTAGTCACTTGAGTCCTTACCAGTCAGCATTTATTATTGCTATACTCTCATATTCACACAACACAGTTTACAAGACCTACTCTCATTTTTGTCTAACCATGCCATGCTCTGACCCAACCATATGCTATGAATCGAGTGTTGCGCCATAGTGCGGAACACACACTTAGGCATATCTGATCAGTTAGTCACAAGTATCCACAGAGACCAAGCTTTAGAAGTTCAAATCTAGATAAGGGATCGAACAAAGTCACTCGAGTCCGTACTAGTCATCATGCTAGAGAAATAGCAAAAATATTCATTATAGCTATATACTCTCACCTTCACACAAAACAGTTTACAAGATCCAATCTCATTTTTGTCTAAACATGCCAAGTTTTGACCCAACCATAATACACCTACCACCAATTCATAGTATGCCTCATAATACTTGGGGAACTTTCCGGTAGCACCACCAAGGGATGTCTGTGTGGCATCTAGCATAAGAAAAATCCGCTCCCTTACAGGCAAGTCTGACTGCAACCAACAAAATTGGCCGAACAAAGGTAAGCTATTTAAATAAAAAATATAAAAGATCATCTAATAGCAACGAGTTTTTCTAAATGGGAGCAAAGCTGAACCTTTTTCTTGACTATCTTCACAAGTAAGGGGAGAATCCCTGTATCAAGCACCTGCTTGTGAATATGTTCTCCAACAATATTGTTCATCAACATCTCCAATAGCTGCAAAAATTAAGAAATAAATGCAAGATTGAAAAGAAAGGCACCAAGCAGGTAGAGCATGAAAAGAAATTGACCCTAATTATAAGGTCATTCGATCATGGCATCTTTTAAAAGGAAAAAAAAAAAACTACCCATTTCAGTGAAAGAATGTCTTTTCTCTCTTTTTTCTATGTTGGGAACTTCAATTAATGCAAATGAAAATTAGATCACACCAACCAAATATTTTCTTCATCCAACTCACCATCACAGCATAGAGTTGAGTATTTGGGTGTTTACTTCCCAGCCGTTTTTTAATAGCTTTAATGACATCTCTAGCTTGCCTGCATGGTTAGAAACAACAAGACCCTACTGAGAAAAAGAAGATGGTAGCAAACTAGACAATAAATAGGATAAGAAAGCTTGAGTCATTGATGACCAAGCCAAGTGTGGATTCAAGCCAAAGAGCATAAAGGCTATAATAGGGCAATGTAGGCTTATCTTGATTACATCAGCAAGCAACAGGGTCAGACATCATGTAGCATTTACAAAAAACAGTCATTCAAACATCCTCTAAGAGAAGTGTTCAATGAACAGCTAACATGTAATAAATTTCAGAGGAATGATGTTGGGTTTCCAGAGAGTCAGCATTGACCAACTAGCATAATTAAAAAAAGTTAGGTTACTGTGGATCATCTTCTACTGCATTGTGAGGTTGCTAGAGTGTTATGGGAAAATGTATTCAGATGATTAGAGCTAGCCTAGGTTATGCCTGCCACTGTGGTTGAGCTTCTAGCCAGTTGGACAAATCTAGGCGGTATTCCACAAATCACAGCTGTGTGGAAGATGGTTCCTATCTGCATTTTGTGGTGCGTAGGCAAAAGCGTAATGACCGGACGTTTGAAGGCAATGAGCGCTCATTGGAAGAGCTTAGATTACTTTTTATCAGAACCTTATTTTTATGGATCAAAGCTGTTGATTTCAAAGGCCTTGATTTTCATGATTTTCTTGTTTCTATTCTTTTTTTTTATATATAAGTAAACGATAATGTTATTAATAAAGAATAGGCAAAGCCCAAGTACACAATATGGTATACAAGAGATAAGACCTATCTAGGTCACAGTATTAGAAACTAGAAAGTCATGAAAAGTTAGGCCATTTAAATCTAAAGCTATGGCCCATAGAAATAAAGTACGAAAAAAATGAGTGCGAAGTTCCTCTAGTGACCGCTCCTTGTTTTCAAAAGTCCGCTCATTCCATCCTTGCCATAAGCACCACATAATGCAGGCTGGAATCATCTTCCATACGACTTTGATTTGTGGGACTCTTCTCGGAAGCGTCCAGCTAGCCAATAGTTCAACCACCATTGCAGGCATTACAAAATATAAGTCAACTCGGCTAAACACTTCAAACCACAAGGCTCTAGCTATCTCACAATGTAACAAGAGGTGTTCTATTGTCTCCCTGGATCTCTTATACATACAACACCAATCGATGATAACTACCTGTCGCTTCCGCAGATTATCAATAGTTAGAATCTTCCCCAACGCTGCTGTCCAAGTAAAGAAAACCGCTTTAGGAGGTGCCTTATTCCTCTAGATTTTCCTCCATGGAAACTGAGTATTTGCTAGATGTGAAAGGGACTTGTAGAAAGATCGGACCAAAAAAGTGCCCTTACCCATAGGAGTCCACCACAACCTATCAGTTTACTGACTATTTGGCTTCACAGAATATAATAGGCTGAAAAAAAGCCTCAAATCTACTTCCCAATCTTGCGCCACTACTAAAAGTGACATTTTTTTTTTATAAGTAATAAGTAGTTGTATTGATAAAGATAAGACATAGCCCAAGTACACCGGACGTATACATATCAGTACACCAATTTAAGAACTAGAAACAGTTACAAAGCGGGAATACTTACCACTATACTTACCACTGCACTTGGTCCCTTGAACAAAGCATGAGGTCCGCTACTGAAGCATCTTGATTACAAGCCACACAGAAAATAGCTAGAAAGGAATCCTTAATGGCCTCATTCCCGCACTATACTTCCCTCCAAAACTTGATTTGGGACCCCCCCCCCAACACAAAAAAAAACACTACTCTAGCATGGCTATAAAATTCCCCCCGTCCACGTTGAATATACTTCCAAAACCCCCCACACCATTAGCCCCATGTGGTTCTTCAGTACACCATCCGCCCCACAAGGTCCCGTATTTGCGATCAACCACGTACTTCCATAAGGCATCTGATTCCATGTTATACCTCCATAACCATTTCCAAAGTAAAGCCTAATTAAAAGTTCTCAAATTTTTCACCCAAACCTCCTGACGAGATTGGTCTACACACCTTGTCCCATTTCACCAGGTGAAATTTGGATTCGTCCCCCATCCCACTCCAAAAGAAATCCCGATACAATTTTTCAATCCGAGCTGTCACACTAGCAAGTACGGAAAAAAGACAAAAAATATGTAAGTAAGTTAGAGAGAGTGCTCTTAATGAGAGTCAAACGTCCACCCTTCGACAAATACAATCTCTTCCACCCAGCCAATCTCTTTCCTATCTTCTGAATAACAAGATCCCAAATAGATGAGGCCCTTAAGGTCGCCCCCAAAGGCAATCCCAAGTAAGACATGGGAAGAGAGCCTACCTTGCACCCCAAGTATACTAGCTAGTTGCCGAGTATTGCTGACATTCCCCGCTAGCACTAACTCTAACTTCTCAAAATTCACTTTCAAGCCTGACACTGCTTCGAAGCACATGAGGAGAGCCTTCAATGCCTTCAACTAATTGCGGTCTGCCTCATAGAATAATAGTGTCATCTGCAAAAAGTAAATGAGACAAAGTACTAATGCCTCTATTGGGATCACCTATCGGGAATCCACCGCCGATATCATCCTACTAAGAGCCTCCATAATGACGACAAAAAGAAGTGAAGATATTGGATCACCTTGCCTCAAACCACGAGAACTACTAAAGAAACCTATGGGACAGCCATTGATCAAGATTGAGAACCTTGCCATTAAGATGCACCAACTAATCCACAACCGCCATCTAACCCTAAACCTGCATCTCCCTAGCAAGTATAAGAGGAAGTCTCAGTTTACATGGTCGTGGGCCTTCTCCATATCTAGTTTACAAATAACCCCTGTGGCACCCGACTTTAATCTACTATCCAGGCCTTCATTCGCTATGAGGACTGAATCCAGAATTTGACGACCACGAACAAACGCATTTTGTGGCTTCGAGATGATCTGACCCAAGACCTCCCCTAACCTGTTTGCAAGCACCTTAGAGATGATTTTGTACACCTCATTCACAAGGCTAATAGGTCAAAAGTCCTTAATCTCAGAGGCTCCAATCTTCTTTGGAATCAGCGCAATGAAAGTGGCATTAAGGCTTTTCTCAAACTTCCCAACCGAGAATATTTCCAGAAACACATTCATGATGTCCTCTTTTGCTACCTCCCAGCAAGCTTGAAAGAAGCCCATCGAGAAGCCATTTGGACCGGGAGCTTTATCTTTAGCCATGGGTCTCACTACATAAAAAACTTCTGCCTCTTTAAAAGGCCGCTCCAACCAAGACGTTGCCTGAGGCTCAATAGTGTCAAAGCCAAGGCCATCAAGCTTAGGCCTCCAACCCTCTCGTTCTGAAAGCAATTGTTCATAGAAGTCCACCACATGCTCCCAAATCCTAGGGGACTCCTTGCATTCCATACCATTAATATTCAGTCTTTCAATGGTATTAGTTCTTCTGTGGGAATTAGCAACTCTATGGAAGAACTTTATGCTCTGATCCCCTACTTTTAAACAAGTGCACCACAAGAATAGGCATTATCATCTAGGAAGACGATATACAAGAGGTTTCTATTTCTCCTTCCTAGATGGGTGTCACCTCTTGTATACCATCTTATGTACTTGGGCTATGCCTATTCTTTTTAATGCAATTGTTTACTTATAAAAAAAAAAATCAACTAGCATAATTTCAGTTTAACTAAAAAAGCCATTTTTTTTAATCAGGATATCAACATTGGATGGTACAAATGGCATTATCTATCAGGCTTGTCAACAGTTTGAGTCCTAAAACCATAGAAAGGAAGCTCAGAGGAAGTAGTTGAGCTCCTTCAAGACAAATTATTCAAGAGAAACTCAACAAGCCAAGCTTCATCCCATCAGAAAGTACTAATCTCATTTCCACTACGAGTACCTGAAGCTTGCCTACGGTAAATTCAACACTTTTTAATGTTATTAATAGAAACTCGTACCAGCTTGAACATGAACAAGCAATTTGGGATAAATTTAATCTCAGCACTAGTTGATCCAGCTGAACACAAGTCTAGCTCAAACATCGCAAGACAACATTCAGGCTGGCTATTGGAAACCCATGACCCCACAAATACTTATGCAAGCCATCCATATTTAAAAATTTACTTTTTTTTACCTTTCGGATTTGTAAGCAACGGATTTACCCAACATGTTTTACACACAAAAACATGTTCACCACCATGTACTTAGGAGGAAGAAGGCTTGATTAGGTGCTAGAACTCATTGGCATCCATATTTGACACATACAAGTGTACATTTCATCTTATTCATGACAGAGCTAAGGTTTCCATCATTTCATTTGGCTTACTCTTGCAACCTTATTGCCCAAAATCAATAACCATCACCGAGAACCAATAACATGTTTTTGCTACGTAATCAAAGTTTTTATTAAAAAACAAACAGACACAGCCCCTGTATGCATTCATATGCATAACCCATAATTCTGTAAGAAGACAGCTTAATAAATTACATTTGCTTCAAATTCATCTGCAGTTTGCTACGAATTAGCCATCACATCAATATATAGAAATTCCTTTACAATAAGTCCCATTTGCCAGTGCAGTTACTGCCAAAAATGCCGATGTGCAATATATATTATTCTATGTAATGATTTAATGCAGAACAAAGGTTCTATAACAAGCAATCACTCCAATATACCTCTCCCAAGGAAAGTATACAAGATAATTAAGTACCCATTCATTAATTAACAACTTTAGATGGCCTATGCAAACTATTATCTTATGTGATCCATAATCTTCTATTCACATAAAGAATACTGATATATAGTGAACTGCTACCTGTGATCATGAGCAATTAATTCACAGATTTGAATGTTTTTCGCCCAATCCATTTCAGCCAGTTTCTCACTTGTTGCAGAACTGACAAGCTCAGCAGCCATCTTTTGCTTAACTCTGGACTTAAAATAAAAAAATCAGCATTACGTGTTAAGGTATAGAAGAAATAAAATTTTTATAAAAGAATTGACTAATTGCATATGCAACTCCTAAAGTAGCCAAAATAGCGTCACCTGAGAAAACAATACAGATGTGCATACACACTTAAGAATAGTGAAGGCTCCATAAATGAGCATAATCAATATCGCAGTATCATCTTGGAAGTCATTATTTTATAAATTATTAAAATCCCCAAGAGATAACACTAAGGAGATGTTTGGATTCGCAGTTCATCTCAGCTCATCTCAACTCATCTCACTACTATTCATTACTATTCAACAATTTTAACTCACAAATCTCACTACTATTCACAACTCATCTCATTACGATTCACAATCCATCTCAACTTATCTCAAGTCATTTTCGAATCCAAACGTCTCCTAAGAATTGGAAGTCATTATTGCATTAACATAATACATTCAACACTCGATCATGGTCAATCTGAAGTAAAAAATGGTTTAGAAGTCAAGCAACAGAAGCATGCATGAGAGAACAGAACATGTAAATGAAAAATAGTTTAAAAAGTGTGTTCAGACCATGTTTTAGTGCTACATGCGAAGGAGAGTCAAATCCACAATGAGGGTTATACCTTAGGCCATTATTTCTAAATTATATGGGACGATCCAAAAGGCAGTAACTTTCTTGAGAGTGCCTGATCCACAATACAACCATCACACGGCTCCAGATATAGAAGCAGAAGAAAAGCAAACTAAATGGTGACAGAACAATCAAATGCGCATAACTAAGAATGTTTAATTAAAGGAGTAGCTTAATACGCACTAATGGTTCAAAAAATTGTGAAAATAACTTAATTAAATAACTTCTCACCTTCAATCGAATTACATAGCAATAAAAATAATTTAGTTAAACCCAGGCTACCATCCTATCAATCACACCACTGGAAATTAGAATTACTAATTTCATTATGTAAATGCAGATTAAAAAACCAGCACAATTATTAAACGTCAAAGAAGCAGCTGAAGATAATTATAACCATGCATCAACTGATAAAAGGGAAGAACTATATCCGATTACTTGAGGATGTTCTGAAAGAATATAAACATACATTCGGTGACAAAGGCAAGAGCCCAATCAAGCACAAAGGGTTGACTAAGTGGAACCGAGACTTCGACGCCGAACCCGGAGCACGCTACTCTGCAACCAATCAAACGAGAAACTTTATGAGGTTAGATAACAACAAAACAGTACCTCACTTCGTTATAACTGACATTTAAAAATATATATCTATATCATACAACTTGGAGAACTGTTAGCGAACAATAAAGGTACAAAATAATATTCATCCAGTTTTAATCTCCCAAAGAAAAACTGAAATTTAGGAAACAAAATGGAAAACCCCCAGAACAGACAACTAAGATTAAAGCTTGGGTCAGATCTCAGTCAAGGCATCAAGAAGAACAATATATACAGAGGGTTCGTTCAAAATCAAGATATCCAAATTGTAAATTGCAGGAACCAAAATTCTCAAGCCAAGAGAAAAAAGGGAACAAACGAAAAGGAGACGGCATACCGGTGAAGAAGGAGAGAAAAACAGAGACAATTAGAAGAACGGTGAAGAAGAGCTGGTAAACCTTAAAGAGCCTCAGCATTTCAAGCGATAATAATTGATCAAATGAGAACAACTCACAAAAACCCAAACAAAAAAATGATCTCTATCTAAAGCTTTATTCTCTCTTTTCGAGTAGGCTAAAAGTAATTTTTGGGGGCGGAGAGGATGCTACGTTCTGGTGTTTGGAAGGCGAGAAAACGGAAAGGGGTGGGAGGAGAAGTATCTGGGTATTATTCTCGTTGTTTAGCACGGTAGCAACTAGCAAGTTGCTAGTTAAGGTATTAGAAGCAGAACAGCGGCACCGCCATTGGGGCCCGTCTAAAGCTAAAGCAGCTAAAGCTGCTTTTTTAAGGAGAAAATTTTGGGGGTTTCTACCGTCACTTGTTGATTCACCTGTATGCTGACCCTTCCTCTCTTCATCTCACACGTGTAACTAATATTGGTTTTTATTTTGTTCTGTTTTCTGGTATACGTGTCTTTTTAAACGGTTTTGGCATAAGATACCAATTATTAAAGCGCTGATTTGATGTGATATATTAAAATAAATTTATTATTTAATGTATTATATTAATTTAAATCAATTTTTATTTTTATAACATTTCTGTGTAATTAAAATATTTTTTATTATTCAATTATTTGAGTTAAAGAATTTTGTCAAATAAGTTTTAAAGTTCAACTATGTTCTATCTTGATATTCATCAACCCGTGAATTTAACTATTTTTATCTTAAAATAATTTAGTGTTTTAAATAAGACATAAATAAATATTAGGCTTAATTTGTTTTTATAATTCTTTTTAATTCATTTTATTTAATTTCATTTAATCATTATAATTTTTTTAAATTTTTATAAAAAATAATAATAATTCAAATTTTTTAAATTTTAAAATAAAAATAATATTAAAAAATATATTATAACGATATTTTGTTTAGTTTTTAAATTTAAATTTATTTTATTTTATTTTATCTACAAAATCAAAGGATGGTCTTTCCTATTTAGTTTGTTTTATTTTGCACTGAACATAAATTAAAATTAAATTAAATTTTAAAATTAAAAAAAAAAAGTGTCCGAGCCCATAAGGACAGCCGGTTGTAGAGGACTTAGGTCGCCTGGTTGGGGATCCTGTCATTGACGGGGACAAATGCCAACAAAATAAAGCGAGTGGGGAAACAGATTGTACTCTCGCATGTGGTGATATGACAACTACGGGAAAAGAAAGGAGAAAGAAAATGGGTGGACAGGGTGTGCGGGGGCGGTGCAAGTGTTGGCCAACTTGGCCTGGCAGAGAGTTTGAGTTGTGTGCCTTGCTGGCACTTGGATCCTGCTTTAGATTAACATGGAAAAGCAGCACTCTCCTACATACCCCAACCTTTTCCCTTTCCATCTGTTGTCCAATAAAAGATCACCACGTAATCGGAACAACTGTATTCCGATCCTCATTGGGTCACTGTATCACCCCCGAATTTAGCGTTTTAATCCTCCTTTTATTTTTTGCTTTTTTTTAATTGGCCTTTTCGGCTGGGGCAAGTTGAATGCGTGGCTGTCTGGTTGATTGTCTTAACCGCTGGATTTCAGCTTTCAGTGCATCCAATGATTGAAACGGTCTCCTTAGGATTTGGTAAATGAGAAAAATAAAATAAAATAAAAACTTTCGTGCATACGTCGTTGAAGGAGCATGATTATCATTAATTATTTCATAGGAATTGGGACTAATTATTACGAGTGTGTCTAACATTTACTAGGTACTCCATTTTAACAAAACTCACGGACCACTTATTTTGTATTCTGATTATCTTAGAATTCAATGGCGTGTGATACTCAATTATTTATTGCGAATCATGTAATTTTTTACATTTTTTTTAAATATCATCATTTTTCCCTCTAAGACTATAATTATAATCATAGTTTAGTATCTCTAGAGTAGTATTATTATGGTAAAAAAACTATTCATATTTTTTAATGAGAACTGTTACATATACAGAAAAATTATATAAAAATAAACTCATAAATTAATTTGATTTCATAAAAATAATTTTATAATCTGACGTATCACATCAATTTGTATGTTTACTTTTGTATAGTATCGTTGTGTCTAAAGTATTTTCTTTTTAAAATAAGTTAACCAAGTTAAGTGAACATACATACCCGTGAATATCTCGGTGCCTGATCAATCATTGAGGCTCAAGCAATAAAAATGGCAAGCTTGCCACTACATAAACTCAGACTCAACTTTAATTTAACAATTATAAGCAATTTTTCAACGGTGGAAACTATCCTATCACAATTTGAAAGGTACTCTTTTACACACATAGACAGCCAAAGATAATATTGATGGACTTTGATTGGAGAAACAATAACAACCCCACTAATAACTAAGGAAACATGAGCCCTTAAATGAGATTATCTAGATGTTAACATAAATAATTTTGAGATGAGATAGATTAAAAATATTTTTTAATTTAAATTGAGTCTTAGATGACATTATCCATTTATATTTAGATTTAAAAAAAAATATATTAAAGGGCAATAAAAATATTATATTTTATATAATAAAATAAAAATTAAATAGGAGTGTAATATACATCTTTAATAGTTTCATAGTATAGCATGGGCTTATCAAAACCGATAAAGAAAAAGAAAGAAAAAAAAAATTGAAGAAAGTCCAAAAGGGTTGGGTCAAAAATTTTGGACAAAGACCCGAAGAGAATTATTAAAAGGCCAAACGGATCGACTCAATGGGATTGGTCGGGACAGTGGGCCCTCGAGAAGCGAGCATTATGCACATATCCAAATCAGCCTTCGCCGTTATCTCTATCAGTCAATCAAATCTTTCATTGTGAGCAAAACCAGATGGCCTACCCTCGTATGATTCGCAGAGCCATCGCCGAGACCCACTACTTGAGATCTTCCTGGTGCTTCGGCAACAGATTCTCGACCCACCATGCCATCTCTAACGTAGACGACAACAACAACGAGAAAAAGATCATCGATAATGGTTGGGGTGGTCATGGTTCGTTTCGTCGTTATTCTAACTCCAGCTCACTGGGGGGAGTCGGACTGCCTTCGTACATGCGCGCAGCTGTGTTTTGGGAACCCAATAAGCCCCTTACAATCGAAGAATTCCGCATGCCTCGTCCCAAGGCGGGCGAAGTTCTCATCAAGACCAAGGGTATTTTTAATATCATGCTTCGCCGATCCTTTTTTTTAGGTTTTACACTTGATGTTGTTTTGTTGCGGAGGAGATGCATGGATAGAAAGAGATTCTGCAGTTTTGAGATTTTTGGATTTTCAAATGCTTCACTGAACTGATCCTCCTCTAATGCACAGACCGTAAAGTTGGATGATCATGGATTCTTGTTACTTACTGGATTAAGCATAATTCATACGAGCAATGTACAATCTATTAGTCCATCTGATTTCCTGTTCGTCTTCGTTTGGTTCGTGACAAAATCCTGTAGAAGAGTAATCATAATTTTGAATTGTTAACTTCTTAACGATTTAAAATCCCGAGGAAGCAAGGAGCTCCGCCGGGCTGAAAGGGTTCATCTATTTAAAGAATTTAATTTGTTTGTTTGCCTCTTTTTGTTTGCTAATTATTTTGTTTGGTTGTAGAGTGAAAATAAATAAGTCAATTATAGTGATAGCATTTCAAAATAATATAATTGTGGTAGGGTCCATCTATTTATCTAGGCCACTTAAATATAACACGGCTAAAGTTAATGTAATTTTCGGACATCTCGCACATTTTAGCAGTCCAGCTTTATTTGTTTGTGCACGATTAGATTCTGTGTTACTTTACAAGTATCTAAGCTCTAAGCGGACATAAACCGGAGATCTCAAACTAAGACTAATTTAGTTTGATAATCCTTGTTCCGTTTTGTGAGAAAGAAGGAATGAGAGAACACAAGCATTGCAATTCTGTGAAGAATTTCCTCAGTGCAGATTTCATTGATATGCATGTCTTTATCTAGGCATATGAAAACTACAAGTGGTCTAATAGGAGTGATACAGAGTAAAAGATGGAAATGAAAAAGGGGATAAAAGTTAGTTACATTTGCTATACAATATGACAAATAAAAAAAAAAGTGTTGTCACTAGAATATTCCTGAGTACTATGTTGCTGCTGCATCATCAGAGGTGATATTCGATCCTTTGCCTTTCTGTTGTGATTCATTTTTGAGGCTAAGGTTGATACGCCCCCTCGAGCCCAATAAGGTGTCAACCACATTGAGGCTTGACCTTAAGAAAGAATATCTATCAGCAACAAACGGTTTGGTGAAAATATCAGCCAATTGATATTTGCTACTGCAAAAAGAAACTTGTAGAGTCTTGGTAGTAACTCTGTCACAAATGAAGTGAAAATCTATGTCCATGTGTTTAGTGCAAGAGTGATAGACTAGATTGGAGGTGAGGTATGTGGCGCCCATGTTATCACACCATAAAACTGGTGGATGAAAAGAGTGAAGCCGAGCTCTTTGATTAAAGTTTGAAGCCAAATAAGTTCTGAAGTGGTGTTGGCTAAGGATTTATATTCAACCTTAGTACTGGATTTGGCCACAGTATGTTGTTTCCGAGAGCTCCAAGAGATAAGATGATTATCCAAGTAAATGCAAAAACCTCTTGTAGATCGTCTGTCATCGGGATAGCCAGCCCAATCGGCGTCGGAGTAGGCATGAAGAACAGAACCATATTTCTTGGCAAAGAACAAACCATGATTGATTGAAAATTTTAAGTACCTCAAAATTCTTTTAACTGCAGACCAATGAGTGACTTTAAGGTCATGCATAAACTGACAGACCTTGTTCACAGTGAATGAAATATCAGGTCTAGTTAAGGACAGGTACTGCAGACTCCCAACAACATTTCTAAACAAGGTGAGATTGTCAAAAGATGGTGAATCAAACCTGGAGAGTTTAATGGAAGCGGACATAGGAGAGGATGTGGGGTTGGCTTCCAGCATGTTAGTTTTCCTAAGGATATCAGAGATGTATTTTCTCTATGAAAGTAACATACCACTGGGAAGATAATCGAGCTCAAGACCAGGAAAATAAGAAAGACAACCATAGTTAGGGCACTTAGGATCAACAAAGCCAGGTGGTTGTTGCATAAACATAGTCTCATTGAGTCTCCCATGGAGAAATGCATTTTGAATATCAATCTGCCTTAAGGGCCAGTTTTGTAAAATAGCAAGAGAGAGCACTAACTGAATAGTGGTGGGTTTCACGACGGGATTGAAGGTCTCCGTGTTGTTGACACCGGGCTGTTGGTGGAAGCCTTTCGCAACAAGCCTGGCTTTTCTTCGTTCAATTGATCAGTCCGAGTGTAACTTGGTCTTGAAGACCCACCTGCAACCAACGAGATTAGACACATTCGTAGGGGGAACAAGGGTCCATTTACGGGTGTTCACCAGAGCTTCGTATTCTTTGGTCATGGTGTCACACCATTTCGAGAATTTTGAAGTTAGAGCAAAGTTAGAGGGTTCGTATGGGACAGATTGGGTTGATAGAAAACAATTTCGAGTGGGATAAGGGATGGTCCCATCAGTGAGAACATGAGGGCGAGAGGAATTGGTTTGGGACCTGGTGATGATCGGGGATCGAGGGGGAACTAAACAGGGTGGAAGAGAGGTCAGTGGGAGATGGTATCTGGGAAGACGAAGGGGAGTGAATGAACTGAGTGAGACAAGGTGGGTCAACAAAGAGAGTGAGTTGAGTTGGGTTTGATAGATTAGGAGGAGGATTAGATGGGCCAGATGGAGTGGATGGGCTTGTATTGAGTGCATTATGATGGACCAGATTCGTGAAAGCTGAGGAATTGAGGGGAGACAAATTTGAAGTTGGGTTTGAAGTTGGTGGTGGGCCTAAGATAGAAGGAGTAAGGAAAGGAAGGGGTACAATAGAGGTGTTGGACGGAGAGATGGGGGTAGTGGCTTTTTTGTAGGGAAAAAAATGTTCATTGAAAGTGACATCCCGTGAGATGTAGAGACGATTGGTATTAAGGTCGAGACATTTATAGCCTTTGTGAGAAGGGCTATATCCAGGAAAGAGACATGGAGTGGATCTAAAGTTTAATTTGTGACGGTTGTAGGGCCTTAAATTGGGCCAACATTGACAACAAAAATTTTTTAGAAAAGAATAATTTGGTGATTTATTATGAACCATGAAATAGGGAGATTTATTTTGAAGGACCGGAGTTGGGACTAAATTGATTAAGTAAGTGGCCGTTGCAAAGGCATCATCCCAAAAGGGGAGTGGGAGAGAGCTTTGGGCTAAGAGGGTGAGCCCAGTTTCTACAATGTGCCGATGTTTTCGTTCAATGAGTCCATTTTGTTGATGGGTGTGTGGACAAGAAAATCTATGTAGAATTCCAAGATTTTTACAAATTGTTGTAAGAGGACAAAATTCACCTTCGGCATCGGTTTGAAGAGAAATTATTTTAGTGTTAAAGAAACGTTCAACAAAGTGAATGAAGCTTGTAAAACATCTGATTTCAATTTAATAGGAAATATCCAAGAGAAACGAGTAAAATGGTCAACAATTGACAAATAGTATTTAAAACTATTCATAGACAAAACAGGAGCTAGGCCCCAAACATCGGCCCATATTAATTCTAAAGGCTTGCGAGTGATTGTGGAGCTTGAATAAAAGGGTTGTTGCCGTGCCTTTGCAAGGGGACACTATGGGCAGTTGAAGTTGGAGACGTTGGGGAAATATGGCAAGCGGTTGGCACGCAGTTTTTTGAAAACTAAAACAAAAGAAGGATGACCAAGGCGTTTGTGCCATTGGTCGTTGTTCTTTCACCAAGAGAAGCCGATGGGGAGGAAGAAAACAAAGGGGGAGGAAACTGATAAAGTCTATCATGAATTGGTCCGCTGATGAGGAGCTTCCCGGTTGATGAATCCTTAATAGAGAAATGATTTGAATGAAATTCAAAAAAGCAAGCATTGTCAGTACAAAACTTGGAGACATATACAAGATTCTTTGTAATGGCAGGAACATGAAGTAAATTATGAAGTTGAAAAGAGGACGAGTTAGAAAGAAAAGAAGCATCACCGATATTGTTAATTGGCAAGCCATTGCCATTGCCCACTCTAATTTGTTCGTTGCCAGAGTACGGTTCAGAGGAGAAATTTAGTTGAGAGATGTCCTGGGTTATGTGGTGGGTGGTTGCTGAATCAGGGTACCAGGTTGGGTCAATGGTGGTAGAAAGTGTAGTGTAGTTTGTTGAATCAGGGTACCAGGTTGGGTCAATGAGCGTGGTGGGTCTTGCTGGTAGGCATGGTTAAAACCTATAGTGACACTGAAGTGCTATGTGACCTTGTTCGGAACATACTTGACAGGTTGGACGATTTGGGTTTGGAGTGTAAGAATTATTTTGTGAAGGTGAGAAGCCACCTGTGTTAAAGGGTTTGGTTCGGCCTCGGTTGTATCTATTCCCCCTATATGAGACTCTACCTCACTGGTCACGGGGAGTTGTAGAACCTAAGTTCATAGATGGTGCAAATGAAGCGGAAGAGGCAGTTGTGCGTGAGGCATGAGACATCCTACTTTCATGAATAAGAAGAAGATGATAAAGCTCAAGAGTAGTAATCGGATCGCTTCTGGTGGTTATGGATGTCACAAAGGACTCATACGAAGGACCAAGTCCATTCAGAAGGTAGGTTATGAGTTCTTTATCAAGTAGAGGATTACCAGTTGCTGCAAGAGTATCTACAAGCATCCTAACTTTGCTAAAAAAATCTGGTATGGAGTGTTCTCCTTTGGACAGATTGGTAAGTTGAAAACGCATTTGAAACTCCTTGGCTTGAGAATGTGAGCTGAATATTGATTGAAGAGAAGATCATAAATCCTTTGAGGTTTCTGCTGACATGACATGAGCAACAACAGACTCGGTGAGTGAAGAGAATAAAATGCTTAGAATCATTTGATCAGTTTTTTTCCAGGAGAGATAGGCTGGTATGTTTTTTGGTATAGAACCAGAATCAGAGGGAAGATATTTTGGTGTAATAGTCTGAGTCCCATCAACAAAATGAAAAGATCTTGATCCCTCAAATAAGCAGAAGTTTGAACTTTCCAAAGTAGATAATTATCAGTATTCAACTTGATGGATACAATATGGGAGAAGGAAGAAGAAAAAGAGGAAGAAGGAGCGATGGGATTCGTGGGTTCTGCAGTCATGGGGGGAAGAAGAAAGGATCAAGAGACTGCTAGTCAGCAGCTCTGATACCATGTGAGAAAGAAGGAATGAGAGAACACAAGCATTGCAATTCTGTGAAGAATTTCCTCAGTGCAGATTTCATTGATATGCATTTCTTTATATAGACATATGAAAAATACAAGTGGTCCAATAGGAGTGATACAGAGTAAAAGACGGAAATGAAAAAGGGAATAAAAGTTAGTTACATTTGCTGTACAATATGACAAATAACAGAAAAGTGTTGTCACTAGAATATTCCTGAGCACTATGTTGCTGCTGCATCATCTGAGGTGATATTCGATCCTTTGCCTTTCTGTTGTGATTCCATTTTTGAGGCTAAGGTTGATACATTTATACCAATTTCAAAGCTCTCTGCAATATTTGCAGAAGTTGACTGTTGGACTGTTATGTGGTAATTTGCATTACCTTCATTGTCTGCTGCTCGTGTGAACTTTGCTCTTGTTGATTTTATAGTTTAAGGCAGCTCATGACCTGATCCTTTTTTTATTATATGTGATTATTCTGCAACGGCATCTGATAGTTGTATCTGTGATGCAGCCTGTGGAGTCTGCCACTCTGATCTCCATGTTATGAAAGGTGAACTTCCGTTTGCTAGTCCTTGTGTCGTGGGGCATGAGATAACTGGTGAAGTTGTTGAACATGGGCCTCTTACTGACAGAAAAATAGTTGAAAGGTGCAATTATTTGATAGATTAAAAGGTCCTGTGTTCAGTATTAAAATTTTGGAGCCTTAAGTCTTCAGAAAACACAATTATTTTAGTTGAGGGAGATAGCAAGCAACATAGATAAGTTGTTGTCTTCTTGATTTTTCAGATATCCACTTGGATCCCGTGTTGTGGGAGCTTTCATCATGCCTTGTGGTAATTGCTTGTTCTGTTCAAAGGTACTTTACTTACAAAAGCCACACTTTCCCTTCTGTAAATTTCATAGTCAAATTTTTTTATGCTGTCAAAGCTGCTGTAATCAATGCTGTAATTTTCACCATCTCCTTGAAGAAAGATATGTGGCACAAATTTGATATGAATATCAACGTAATTGAATAAAGGGCCATGACGATTTATGTGAGGACTTTTTTGCATATAACCGAGCCAAAGGAACCCTTTATGATGGTGAAACTCGGCTGTTCCTCCGCAGTGGTGGTAAGTATGCTTTCATGTACCACTTTTTCAATCCTTAATAATAATCATATCCTGTTTATCATTTGCTCATGCCGCTTTGGTGTTATCCTTATTATTATTACTATATGGTTTATAAAATATATTCACAGTTTACTAAATATCCATGTTATATATACTTTGATGGTCTACATCATCCACTTATAAAATTCTATTGTTGGCCTATTCAATATCTAGAAGCCGTAATAGTGTGAACCCCATTTTTGATATCTACATACTCAGTTGCACGTTAGTAAGAGCTGATTTCCCTCTATTGTAGTGGCTTTGTATTGGATATCATACATACTCATATTTCCAATATATGTCAGGAAACTTCATCACAATCAGCATTTTGTTTCCATCTGCATATATAACCCCTTCGCTTGGTATTGATTTATTGGTATCTCTTCAAACACTCTATACCTACAGGTCTAGAAGAAATTGATGAATTAAAAGCTAGGTAAGCTTAGGCTGCTTAGCCATTACAATATTTTTCTGCTTTTACAACTGGAAACAGTTAATTTTGGAATCAGTGATTTATTTTGCTGTTTTCCTATAAGTTGAGAATTTTTTATGATTTCCCTGGGAAAAAAATAAAGAATAAATCCTGTCTGTGCAGAAAATGGAAGACAACATGAGGATTTCTGGCCTTTCTATGCTTTTCTTCACTGTTCTATATTGACATGCTCCTATATATTTATTCACACACTCACTTTCTCTCTATTTCCATGTGGGCAAGGCAAGACTACTTTTTTTTCCTGAGTCGATTTGGTTTTCATCCTTATCTAAATTTGCTTAAAAATTGCTGGACTAATGCTAGTGGAATGTTTACATCATTATGGATTACTGAAAGCAACTCTATATTGTGTAGAAAAACCTGTGTTCATGTATAGTATGGGAGGCCTTGCTGAGTATTGTGTTGTCCCAGCACATGCATTGTCTATTTTGCCGGACTCATTGCCATACGCAGAGTCTGCAATTTTAGGATGTGCAGTTTTTACCGCCTATGGTGCCATGGCCCATGCAGCTGAGGTGCGTCCTGGGGATTCTGTTGCTGTGATTGGAATTGGGGGTGTTGGTTCAAGGTAAACATGGAAAGACCTCTCTCTCGCAATTATTGGGATGTTAAATTATGCTTATTAATTACTTTTTGGTGCCTTATATGCCTAAAACCTGCATTGCGTTTGCTCAGTTGCTGGGTTGGGGTATGGCAATTTTCTGGGTGCTGGGTTGTTTTTTGAAGTAGCATGTTCAGATGAGAACAATAATTACTTAAAATCCATGATATCAGAAAGGGTGACGGCAACGTGAGAGGCGTTTTGGATGGTGAGAATAGTACAGTTATACACAGATTCGCAACTTGCACCATTTTATGTTAATGGTATTTTTATGCTTTTATACATTTTTGTCCAAATAAATGATGGTTTTGACTAAGGGGGCAAGTTGACATTGAAACTACGAAATGGGGTCCAAGTTACACTATTCTTACAAGTATTTGAAAATTTTATTAGAAAGAGCAAAAAGGTATAGCCCAAGTACACAAGAAAGGATATAAGAAAATCATGAAAACTCAGTCAATTAAAATATATAAAAGCTGCCAAAAGGAATAGAGTATTGAAAATCATTGTCCATTCATGATCCTCAAAATTTTTATTATTCTTTTCCCTCCAAATACACCATGTTAGATAGATAGGGACCATTTTCCACAGTACTGCAATTTGTGGGTTGCCGTTGAAGAATTTTATCTTTTGCACTCAATGAGATTCTCGTCAAAGACTCCTGTTGATTCACTGTAGCATGTGGACGCCACATAAAAATAATGGCAACAGATCAAGGCAAAAAATAGCATGTATAGCGATGACATCCCTTTTACACAATTACTTATCCAAAAAGACATCCCTTTTCCACAATTGACTTTCTGCAAGATTTAAATGCATAGTTACATCTGTCATTCGTGGTTCAGTTTAATAAACTCTTTTAACCTTATTTGACTAGATTACTTGTTTCAGTTGCTTGCAGATAGCTAGAGCCTTTGGTGCTTCTGATATTATTGCTGTGGATGTTCAGGATGAAAAACTTCAGAAGGCCAAGGAGTTTGGTGCCACTCACACAGTAAATGCAATTCAGGAAGATGCCATTGAAAAGATAAGAGTATGTGTTTTATCTTTTTATCTGAGCTTAACTGTGTTTTTCTTGGTACTGATCTCAACTTTTAAAATGTTAGTGGTATTGCCAAACTTTTTCCCCCATGGATTTTTATTCAAACATACAAAACTAAAACTTACTATATTCTTTCTAAAGTTACGACCTCGCTGCTTCCTTAGTTGTTCCCTTGCTTTGAACAGGAAATTACTGGGGGAATGGGTGTGGATATTGCTGTGGAAGCCTTGGGAAAACCACAGACATTTTTTCAGTGTTTCAATAGTGTGAGAGATGGAGGAAAAGCTGTTATGATTGGACTTACACCAGCTGGTGCTGTAGGGGAGGTGGATATAAACCGTCTTGTTCGTAGAAAGGTGCACACTCTGTATCCAATAAATTTAATTTTGAAGTGTGCTATATCATAAACGAAGTTGCAGTGCCAAACTATTACATCACTCCATTTGTCATTGAAAGGGAAAAGGCCTGAGATGAAAGCTTTCAAGAAAAGACACGGAGCATTTTGATATACTGATTTCTAGGGAAGAACTTGAAATTTGATAATTTTGAGAAAGGAAAATATATCTGGATTTTATATATTTGCTAATGTAGTTAATAATTCATCCATTAATGTAGTTCTATCAAGGACTTCATTGAGAACTACCTTTCAATCAATATTGATTGCACCAATTCTATTACGTTTATTTTATACTTTTTTGAGTTTGGTCTGATCTGGAAGGTGTTTGTGATTTAATCGTAAAGGTTGTAGATTGTAACTAAAGCTATCAAGGAATCTATGGAGAGGTCAGCCAAAGTAATAAAGTTGGTAGCATGCTATGTTTCTCTCGTACTCCATGTATAGTTTGGTTTTCTTCATCAATGTTATAAATTAAAGACCCTATATGGGCTTTTTTTATTGGTTTCACTCTTTGGTTCAATATAGTATGCTCACTCTCTTGAGTTTACCCGATAGAACATGTTAGCATCTGTTGATAAGCAATATTGTCATTAAATACTGTCATTATTTCTTTATACTTTCTCGACACTTCAAATTATTATTTACATCCTAAATGTCTCGTATCTTCTTTTCCCTTCTTATGATGATGGTTTTTCTTTCTACTGCTGATCTCCCTCCATGTTCATGTCCTAATCCGGGCATCGCAGTGGCATGGGGGATATTGACTATTGAAGGACAGGCATCACAGTCGTGTTAAGAATTGAGGTGTTTTCGAAATGTGTAGTCTAAAATAATTTATTCTTACCCAAAAAGAAAATCATTTTGTAAATTATGGCTTTTCTTGGTTGTCACCAACTTCAATAATATTTTTACTTGCATTCAGAAGATTATAAAATCGGCTTCAATTTCATAGAAACAGAGATCTTAGTCTTAGCTCTAGCTAGAGTAAATGTAATTTTCACCTTACCTTGGGACAAATAAGGCCATGAAGTTGTCAGCTTGGTTCCCCTACAACTACATATTTACTAGGAAGTTTTCGCATTAATAACTTACATTTTCCTTGCACACTGGGTATGATTTAGAGTTGTTATAGCTCCAACCCCTTACCTTTTTCTTATGTTCTCATGGATCAGATTCAAGTCATTGGCTCCTATGGAGCAAGGGCAAGGCAAGATCTTCCCAAGTTGGTTAAACTGGCAGAAAGTGGCATCTTCAATCTCTCCAAGGCAGTTTCTAGAAAATACACCTTTGAGGAGGCAGGCCAAGCCTTCCACGATCTCAACCAGGGAAACATTGTCGGTCGAGCTGTGGTTGAGGTAATGTAGTTCTTGGTCAAGCGAGAACACAGTTGTTGATGACAAAGTCCCACCTCTAGTACTAGGCACCTGCCCTGCATTTTTAATAATATCTATGGGATAGATCTTGATCATGTTGTCATGCTTGATTTGTATCCTGGTCCGCTTTCTGAGCAGGGTGTGGTTGTGGATAGCTAATAGCTGGCTGTGGTTACATGTTTGTGATTTCTTTTCCCTGTAATGTGACTTGGAAATCTTTTTTAAAAGATGCAGTGAATTTTGTGTACTGTTGCGGTGTTTAAGAGATTAGGAACGTTTACTGCCGTGGTTTTTAACAGATTAGGGAGAAAGAGAGCTTTGTTTTCGGCCTATCGGGATAAAGAGGTAGGAAAAAGAGAGATTTTCCTCGTTTGTAGAACACTTGGATAAATGCAAAGTGCTGAGTTGGAATCCCATTCTAAGGATTCTCGTGGTTCCGGCAGTACCATTGATGAACAGTCAAGGGTGTATTAAGGAAAAATTTTATCATAAAAGTAAATGGTGTATTATTTTGTGATTCTTAAACAAAGATTTGTAGAAACTTCTTCAATATTAAATATTAAATATTATATTGGAAGTTGATTTAGCTATACTTGGAGTGAGAGGTTAAATATATTGACATGATCAGATAAAATAAGCTCATTGTTACACTTTAAAAAGAAACTTTGCTCATATGGTGTCCAAACAGAGCATGCAGAAGAATGGAAGCGCGCGCGCACACAACAGCTAGTAACGAAGATTGTAACATTCGCCACTATAATGATAAATGCCCAGAAAGGTCATTTACAAAATTTGAGTAGAGCATTATCAAGTGCTTGTTTATAGGGCTGGTTTGGTTACACAAAACTAAAGCATCTTATCTCATCTCATATAATTATTACAATTTTTTCAAACTTCCACACAAAATATAATAAATAATTTAATTTTTTTAAATTTTAAAACAAAAATAATATTAAAAATTTATATTATAACAATATTTTATTTAACTTTCAACAAAACATCTCATCTGAACTGCGTAACCAAATGAAGCCTAAGAGGAATGGAGTAAGAAAAACTTGTCCATCCCTTTCCTTTACATGGCCCCTACGCCCGCCCCGCCCCCCCCAACTACCAAATTCCCGCCGAACAAAATAATGAGCATGTGCTGATCTTCTGACTGATTCAACCAAATCCTATTCTCATCCATCTTACAGTGAGCTATAATTTAAGTGTATAAAAGACCTATCCTATATGAATGGAACCATAGTCCTCAGTACCAAACTCAAGCCCAGTTAGTCTTCCTTCCACTTGTTGACATACCTAAGGAATGCATTAGCAGGATTTTCCCTGGGTGGAGCCCGAACACGCGTAGATCTTCGGAGCACGGCCTCCTCCAGTGCAATCTTGTGAGCCAAAACTTTTGATCTCTTTTGAAGTTCCGCACTGTAAAAAAAAGTTGTATCAATTAAACAATCAGGGCAGCTACAGATACATTTTGGAAGTACTGAGTAACTATGACTTCTCCAAACATGCCAACTTCCTCCCGAAAGTGTAGCTTTAGATTAATAACAGTGACAAAGAGTTGCCCCACCCTCTGTGGCAACCAAGTCTTGTATTCAAAGAAAGAAAGTTCTATTTAATTTCATTCAGATTGATAGCAGCAGGCCAATGTTGACTTCAACCCTAATAAAGAAAAAATAGGGGAGCTGCCTCTGATCGTCTTTAGATATGATGAGCCTAAACATCCATGAAGACGAGTTCAATTGACTGAGGATCCTTACATGTATGTAAAAAAAAAAAGGTTCAGATTTGATAATCATCCTATATACAACACCTATTTTCACTGCCCTTTAGCCTCAGATCACTGTCTAGGACAGACACGTACAGACAAAAGAATAAAAAATGTTGAGCCAACCTGCACACACACAGGGAGGTACAAATGTGCACGGGTATGCGCCAACTACGAAGAAAAGTTGAAACAAGGTGATATTTGGTAAAGGAAAAATAACTGATGATTTCCAGGGAAGTATAGAAGGTATTCAATGAAAAAGTCAAGTAACTCACCATATTCTGCTATGGAATTTTTCCAGTTGTTTCTTAAGTGCCCTCTCTCTCTCACCCTTGATATTCAGTGAACCCATCAGAGCATCCAGCTGATCAAGAATGCCAAATAGGAATTACAAAATATATGAAAGGAACACAGTATAAACTAGCTAAGTAGAATGAATACCTCTTCCTTGCTACTGTAGTATCCCCACTCCTTGGAGTCAGAACTCTCAAAAAATATTCTACCATCGCGTCTAGGCCACCAATACCTGTTACAATGTCTGTCTCTGCCTAAGGGGTTGGTGCGTATCACTCGTTTCTCCATCTCCCGTTCATAAAACTCTCTCTGTGTTAGGAACAATGGCAAGAAAACATGAATAAAGAAAATACACGAACACAAGCAAGCACGAAATAACATGACAAAAGATGAGAGTAAGGAGATTGATTTAACCCTCTGTTCTTTATTACTTCTCTCAGTCTCTTCCTTTTTATCATCCTTCAAATATTTCAACCCTTCCTTCCTAGAATCTTTGCCATTATCTGCTGGGGCTTCAACATCCAAATTCTGCTTCTTGGCCTTCTTTGGTGCAGTGCTCAGAAAATTGTTATCACTGCAAAAATATGAGAAAAAGATAAATTACAAGTCTCAGATGAAAGATATCGTTATGAAATATACTTTCTTAGCGTAAGAAAGAATCAAAACCAAGTTCCGGATGCATTGCCCTGCTGATATGAAAGGACCTCCCCTTTTCCTTTCTTTTCTATGTGACCATTCTGTTTACTCAGGTTATCATTTGCTGCTACATTTTCTATGTTTTCTAAACATTTTTGATCAGTTAGTCCATTGGCGTCAGACTCAGCCTTTGAGTGTTCCTTCTCCTCCCTTTTCTTTCTGGCTTCTTCTAATGCTTCCCCCCTTCTTGTGGCGCCAAGTTCCTGCCACTGTTCAATAACGTCATCCAACTTCTCCCTAAAAATATCCGTTTGAAGCACTTTGTTAATCAATTCTCGTAAGATTCCCAATTTAGCATGAGCATCCAAAAGGCCATAATGCCCCCGCTTAATAGTTGCTATATAAGTGCATAATTCAGGAAGTTGCATCAATTCCAAAAAATCGCATAAATACTCTGTCCAATTGATCTGGGTGATCTGAAATGGAAAGGATAAATCAGGACATGCCAACTACTAACAGGACAAAAGATGTAGAAATCACAAAGAAAATGAGGATGGAATGTTAACCTTTAATTTCCGATTTCTTTTCTCTACAGCCAACAAATATTCACCATCGTCTTTTATGAGCAATCGAAGAAGAGCTGAATGAGATTCCACAAGGAGAATCGGACTGCTGTCCTTGTGACAGATGGCATTTTCAAAATCTTCAAAAGTGAACGGCCACAAGTGCAACAGCCTACTAAATGATGAACAAAAATCCCAGACCATCAAAAGATCCCCAACACAATCCATGGGAACATTGAAGTCCCTCAATGGAGAAGGGCGGTCAGGGAAAATAGGATCATCTGGACCAGGTTGCACCAACAGGTCATCAATTGGATATTTGATAGGTTCTTCCACTGGTCGATCATTTTCTAAAAATTCAAGAAAACAATAAAAACAATGAAATGAAAATTCTAACAATTTTTACCTCACAAGAAAGTACTACTAAAAAGCGCCTGAAGCACCCTCTCCCAAAACAAAATGCTAAAAAGTTGTAAACATTGATACTGTACTCTGCCACAAGCAACAATATAAAACATACTGCAAGCTCAAAAGGGCCAAAAAACAGACCCACAATAAGGTCACTTCAGTATGTGTACCTTTCTCCATGATTGCAACACCAAATCTCTCACCATCTATCTTCTTCCTTTTATTTTTTCCAGATTCTTTTTTGACTTCCTGAATATGATAGATACGAGAAAAAAAAAATGACATCATAACCATATCAAAAGAAAGGACCAAACAAGCTATAAATAATTACCATGCCACTTTTGCTATCTTCCTCATTTTTCCTTCGCTTCTTGTAGCAGACTACTTGACCATCCTTAAAGAAAACTTGGCTCCTTAACTCTTCTGGAGGATCAGTTGAAATTCCATGATGTTGTGCCAGTTTATCGTGAAGGACCCAAGGAGCACTTCGGTATGTAGATTCCCGAATAAAAGACTTCAAAACAGCTCTGCTAAAAGGCAACTTCTTATGTACTAAATCTTCTCCATTCACCAATGAATTTTCCATTACTTTCTTATTTTTATCAAGCCATGTGACCTCATATTGGATTTTTTCAGGAGCTTCCTCTAGAACTTTTGATATTTTGCATGGAAATAGATCATTGTCCTTCCTTCCATACAACTCAGCACCTACAAACAAGTGGTGCCGCAACTTTTCAGCTATTTTGTCAGCAAGATCTTTCAGTGAAAGCGTACCTGCAAAAACAAAAGATCAGGAGATATAGAACTACAACAAAATTGTCACTCCAAGGCAAATAATAACTTGAAGGAGTGAGCCAACTCATGATTAGCCAACAACACACTTGGAATGTTAAGCACATTATCATAACACCTAAAATCAATTTGAGACAAGCATGTCTCCAAATCTCTTTCTTTCTTAATGGACTGTTTTTATCCAATAACATTCTAATATTTTCCCAAACTATTCACAACAATTACAGCTCAAGAAGTTAATTTATATAGCATCAATATATTCACATGCCTCAAGCTTATCAGTGCACGTCTGGTCTCCATGAATCACCTTCAGGGTCACACGGAATACACTAAAAGAAACTTTATCTGAGAGCCAATTGGTCAGACCATCCAAAGAAGCCATTAAGAGTCCGATATTAACCCCATGAGTACTTAGTAATGTTTTGGTAAGCAGATTTATGTTCCTTATCTAAAATTGCTAAGTGTTTGATTTAGAAAATTTTAAATCTCAGCGTTATGATATGAATGAAAAGTAATATTATATCCTTAATGGGAAGGGGTGTTACAATTACAGTCTAGAATTTGGACCGTTTATAAATTCTAAATAAGAAGGAAGACCCACCCAAATCACAAGAATGAATAACTCAAATCAATAGTACGTAGCTCCAAACCATTGCATGTGTGCTTATTTTCACCTCTCCATATTATTCACATAATGCAAAGAGGGCCATGGGACTATTCCCATGTCATCCAAAGGTAAACATCAATCACCTTTCTTGGTATCACCAAACAAAGTTAACAAACCCTGACACAGTAAATATTTTGATCCAGAATTCCATGATGTGTGTTTGCGTGTATATATGGAGTTTTATAGGAATCCAGGATACCCATGAACCAAACAGCATTCTAAAGGCAATGAAGCACATACACACTGATATAGAGAGAGAGGGAGGGAGGGAGGGAGGGAGGGAGGAAATCTGGATAACAAATCAAGGTAAAAGATTTTATTTGTAATATGGGTTGATGGGTACTTACTGTATTGGATGATACATAGTGAAGGAGCCATAAGCTCTTTGGGGAACTGCTGAACCTTTTCTGCTGCCCGTTTTTCTGACACCAAAGCCTCCTCATAAGTCAAGCTAGTTTTCCCAGTGACTTTACAAACCCAAACTCTTCGTCGATACAAGTTTATTCGGTTCAAATATTCCCTGATCTAGGTTAAGAAAGACAAACAAATAGTAATGCCCAGTGGCATCTGGTTACTGAATTATGTAAAGCTTGATAACAAGTTATCCATAATTGGGGACTCAGAAATTTTTCCCAAAAGAATCAAATAAAATTATTTGGCTCCATCAAGTCGAGTTTTTCATCTGGTCAATACCAGAAGCAGAAAAACAGCATAACTGAAATTGTAATCTTCTTTCAGCTGGTTTCCTCAGCAACCGAGTGGAGTAGAAAAAATCCAAAAACAAAAACTTAATAAGAACTAAAAAGAAGGATACAAATAATCCTTAAATATCTCTTTCGTGAAACGAACTTGGTAAACAAGCTCACTAGACTCCAAATCTTCAGGCGGTTCTACCAAGGAAAAAGGCTTTCTTTTCAGCAAAGGCATTGTGATGGCTCAGTCCACCACCAGTAATAGCAACCCAAACAAGGACCCTCACTTCCTGTATCAAAGGCAATCATATAGAAAGTTCGAGGTTGTGAGTTCAATATGCAGTGGGTGCATCTGCAACTTAACAATAAAAACAGTTTGGTAAGGTTTCCTCTTCCTACCAGTGTGGAACAAAAAGCATAATACTGTAATACTAAATATGGAGTTGTTCTATTTTCAAGTCGGCGAGTAGAGCACACAATCTACATCAATTAAATAATAAAATTTGATTTGTAAGATTCAAATTTTAGAATTTATCTTCCAAATCAAATTATAGGCACTTTACTAGGTGTGTACTACATACCGGCTTGAGAATATAATTTTTCCTAAATATGATTCGAATTTCCTATTCCATTTTCGTTCTTCCAAATTTTAATCAATCACAGAGCCAAGAAGGTAATCAACTAAACATCAGGATATGATACATTCACTTCTTACATGACACAACACATAGCTCGGAATGACTCATTAAGCAATCCTCAGTCATATCGATTGGGTTCAAAAGCTATATGTAGAATACATAAACCCTACAAGAAAAAATGATGACCAAATCACTTCCAGTAACTCAAACCAAGAAAGAGTGTTACAACAACCTCGTAATCATAATTGCACTAATTTAATATAAAAGTAATGTGCATGGCTACGAGGATGCCGTAGAGAAAAACAGAGAAACCCGATAATGTCAAGTTTCAGTATAACAACGTGATGAGGGTACTTTCAATCTCACAAAAATGGAAAAAAACAAAAAACTGGTAAGTATATTTGTGTTGGCCTTCATAGCTACCCAACAAAGAAAAAAAGAGACCCATATCTAAGAGAACAAAAAGAAACCCTAGAACGTTCTGTTTACGGGATCCCATTTAAAAAAGACGCACATCAGCCCAAGTGCAAGACCAATAAAACGCATCACCATCAACACTCAACAAGAGCAAAATGCCCATCAAACCGAACAAGTTCTAGAACCTAGAAACAAGAAAATTCAAACAAGAAATGGGGAAAAAATCAAAAGCCACCGACAACAAGGCAAAACCTCCATTCCCGCCAGAAACAATTGGAACTTATTGAGTTAAAAGCATAGAAACAGGGCAATACGAGAAAAAAGAGCGAGCGAGCATGTTGTTCTTACAGTGTCAGAGCGTTGGCTGAATGTGGGAAAGCAAAAATGTGCGTAATTTTGGTGAGAAATGAGGAGAGAGCGGTTCTTTCGGTTTGTCTATAATATGTTCAGTTTTTAGAGAGAGAAGGGGAGAAGTTTCTCACGCTTTCTTTCTCTCACTTGCTGCCTCCTCCCCCTCGTTGTTGGAAGCCCAGTCCTTTTATATTATATAGGATGGATGCGTGAATTAATTTATTGCAATTTTGCCCTTCGAGAAATGGCTATTTACGAATACGTATTGCGTTTTTTCCTCCTTATCTTTTGGTTAACTCAAAGATTTTTATTTTTGGAAACTCAAAAATAAAATAAGCTCTATTTTTTCTTATTTTTATTTAAATTAAGGAAAGTTGTTTTATCCACTATCTTATATCTAGATATTAACTTATATTTAGATATTAACTTAGATTGTTGAGCGATACTATTTTTCATTTTATATTCTATTATCTTCAACTATATGCTAATTTAATACATTTTTAGTAACTTTATACATCAAGCACTAAAATGAACAGTTGCTTAAAATATTTATATTAATTAAAAGAAAAAATTTCTATTTTTTTCTCAATAAAATGGAAAATTTGACATATTAACATATTGACTTGAGTTGAGAAGTACAACAAACTCTCACACTCCAACATAAAATCAAACTATCGCATCTTATATAATTATTATAATTTTTTCAAATTCCTACACAAAATATAATAAATAATTCAATTTTTTCAAATTTCAAAACAAAAATAATATTATAATAATATTTTATTCAATTTTTAACAAAATATCTCATCTAAATTGCATAACTAAACAAGACCTAATAATTCTCGAGGTCCATACCTAATAATTCGGATATTGATTAAAGTCACAAATAAGCATTGAGAGATTGAATAAAAAATGGGAATTTTCTTTTAATCCCATGACATGTTCATTGGTTTATGATGAGCTTTTGGATGGACCCCAACTTTGGGTATGTAGCCTCCAATATGGAGTGATTCAAGTTCACCTTGACGCTTGGTGGGGAAAAAAGGGGGAAGAATGAAAACTAAGAAATTTTGAAGGAATATCCTAAGGGTCACCATGATGCTCACGACAGTGAAACTTGTGGTCAATAGGGAAGGAGTGGTCTTAAGCATCCTTCTCAAAGGACTCAATAAATAAAATTGACAAAATGCTCAATCGCCTTAAATTCGTCAAACGAGGTATAGAAATTTAGAATACCAACTTCTTCAAAGTTGAAATTTGAAAACCCGGGAAGTTCTTAGAATCTTCCATGTGAAACTCGTGTTCCGAAATCAATATTTTTCAGCTTTATATTTTACGTTTATTTATGTCCCAAAAAAAAAAATTAATAATCCTACATAATATATAGTCATAATTCATAAAATCAAAACCCTGTTAGTTGCGATAATATCGCTGTTTTGGGGCTTTGCCAGTTGATGACAAAGTTTATGGACCGTCTGGACACAGAACCACGGCACTTGTATTGGAGTGCACCACCAATCCCATGTGCACTGCCGGTGACTTATTACCAGATCCATCACCTTACCAGTACCATTAACAACCCTTTCTTCCCCGCAGCAACACCCTAAAAATTTTTCCTTCCCCTCAGCAGCAGCACCACTGCTTCTAATAGGAATTTCAGCCATCCTTTTATCAGACGTTCTGACCCCACCTAATCCCATATCTACTCCAGCACTAACACTCTGACCATTACCATGACCAACTAGTGCCTACAACTCCACCTTGCCATCTATGAGAAATAGGAGCTCCAGCACCAATCAATCCTCTCCCAAAAACTGACTCAACCAGCAGCCACTTGCAATCTGCCATTGATGCCGCCACCAGCACTTCAACCACGCCCCTCCCCAAACCAAAAACACAATAGGTATTTGTGCTTCAAAAATACAAAACTAAATTGCATCAGCATAAAATTATAACAACCAAATGTAAGGTGTACAAGTGTGAACGTCAAGCATTAATTTAGTGTACCTGATCCTTGAACAAATTTAGTCTGATTGAGAATTGGCCCAACACGAGACAGGAATTTATCCATTGTGCACCATGCATCAATGCATGCAGATGTAAGTATGCTACAATCCCTGATAACATATTCAAATAATGATGTACAGTAGGACCTACTTTTGTAGAAGTTGAAGTCTGCTGGTTTTTGGTACTATTTGACTCTTAACCATCTTGGCCTTACATGTCACCGTCAGCCCTTTTATTCAATTGTATTAGTGGTGGTAGACTTTGGCTTGCCAATGGTTGGATCCTGCATTGGCCGATGTCCAGAACTTGAGAGCACTTTGAAGAGCACACTGTCAAGACCTTGCAGAGAATGGAAAGCATGGCTAATGACATTGACTCTTAGGACTCTGTTATCAAGGAGGCATCCAATCACATCAACGATGAGCTGACAATCTTGAAGAGAACTGTCAGTGCATGCCATACCCAGAGGGGAAGTGCCCAAGAAGGTGAAAATTGCAGAACCGATGCTCTCTAATAGCAAATGGAGTCCCAAGGATTTAGAAAACTTTCTGTTGGATATAGAGTGCTACATTATATCTGCTCATTATTCATATATATACTTTATGGCAATTTTTTTTTTCAGGGATGAAAAGCTCTAGAGGAGAACCCGGATGGAGGAGGATTGAGGAGGATGATGATGGTGGAAGGAAGAAGATTGATTAATGGGATGCCTTGAAAAAGGATCTGAAATATCAGTTCCTTCTTTGCAACATAGCTGTATTTCAGTTCCTTCATCACAACATAGCTGGGGGTTACGAGAAAGCCATTAACAGTTGAAAGATACTTAAGAAGTTCTATTGACATCAACCAGTCAGGGGAAGCTGAATTCTTTGACCATCATTAGACTGGATGTCTCAGAAGCAGCTAGTCAGTTTTTACTTTTTAGCCCACCCCACGTTGGGCTACCATTATTCATATTATTCATTATCTTAAACAAGCTTCCGGTCTTGGACTATTGTATAGGCCAAATTGAGATCTTCAAGTTGAATATTTCAATGAAGCTAATTAAAAAGACTACCGGATAGGAGATCTATTACTAGGTCCTGTACATTTTTATGAGGAAACTTGGTTACATGGAAAAGTAAGAAACAATAGTAGTAGCGCAATCTAATGCAGTAGCTGAGTAAAATGCAGTAGCCCACACTTAATAAAAACTATCAAAATTAACAGTGCATCATTAATAGTCCCCGCTTACTTGGAAAAAAAAAAAAAAAAAAAAAGATGATAGAAATTAGATGGTACAATAACTTAAATATCTATCACATAAACTTAACCAAGGAAAACCAAAGCAGATATTTTATTGAGTCAGATGACCAAACACTTCTAAATGTGCTGAAAATCCTAAGATTTTGGTTTCACTTTGATGAGTTTGAAATATACCACTTTCCCTTTTCTTGAACAGATTAATGTTTGAATTCCTTACGAACTGAAAACAAATAAAGAAAGAATCACAGAGAGAGAGAGAGCAGTCACCACCTTTCCAGCTAGTTGTGTCAAACCTGAGAAACATTATGTTCAAAGAAGAACATGTTCTGCATGAAATCCAGGTTCAAGAGAGATATAGGCATGACTCGTAGAGATTGTAGTTGCAAGTCTGTCCAATTTTAAACAAAACTTATTGATCATGTCTGAATTCTTTTCTCTGGGTAACGAGTGGTAACCCAGATAACTCTTCCATGAGAACATGCATTAAACAAATACTCTGCCCACCCAATTTGATGGTGTTAACAAGTCATTCTTCTTCGCCTTCTTTAGACCACTTTTTCTCAGAAGGGAAATAAGAAACACAAATTTAGAGAATTCAGAGCCCAATCAGATACAGAGAAAGATAGCCTAACCAGAACTGTTAAAGCCAGGTTAGGGTAACAGAAACAGTCCCCTCGGGGATCATGTAAAGTATTTATCATTTAATGGCCCTGTATCCCCTCTGGAGGGTTTCGATAAAGAGTTTTGTTATTCCTCACTCCACACACCACACACCATATTTATTTTTATTTATTTGATATTTATTTATTTTATTCTTTATAAATTAATTGAGTTATTCTACTTATCATCCATATACTACATATTTAGTAAGAGAAAAAAATTAAAAATTAAAAAATTATGTTTAGTGTGTGGTGTGAAGATGATGAGTAGAATTTTTCTTTGATAAATAGACAGCAAAGGATAAATAATGGATTCATTCCATAGCAATGTCTCATATATTGAACTTTCAAGATCGTAACTTACCGTTCCATATGTCAACTTTCAAGTGTTTGAAAGCATGAAAATCAAAGCATTGTAGAGCAGACAAGATATTCAAAGAAGTAAATAGACAACTAAGAATCAATTCATTCAATGAAATGGTTCATGATTAGCACGAAAACTCAAAACTTTACTGCTCAATAAATAGTAGGATATAGATTAGATCAAGCAATCAAGATATCCGTACAAGCACCTTGTTCTTCTTTCCCGCAGACAGTAGGATAACTTTCCCATCAACGATGTCCTCTGCCTCAATTCTCTTGTTCTCACCATCCACTCTACTGTTATTCAAGTACAAACCCCCCTGCTTCAACAACCGCCGCGCAGCCGATTTACTCTCCAACAAACCGGCCGATACTGAGAGATCAACGAGCGAGAGATTTAACACTTCATTATACGCCAAAGAACAAGATGGCACGTCCTCCGCAATCCCCTCAATCGTCTGCCAATCCAACTTGGCCTCCGCCCCCGGCCTCAACGCCTGGGTCGCCTTAACCGCCTCGCTCAACCCCTCCTCCCCGTGTACGAACCGTGTAACTTCCTCCGCAAGCCTCCGCTGCACGCTATTCGGAACGTACCCAGGTCTGCCCATCTCCCTCTCTAGCTCACCAATTTCCTCCAACTCCAGAAACGTAAGGATCTTCAAAAACCTCACCACATCCGCATCCGGCACTGAGAAGAAGTACTGGTAAAACTTATATGGAGAGAGCATTGACGGAGACAACCAAACCGCGCCTTCTTCCGATTTTCCAAACTTGGTACCGTCACTCTTTAGCAGAAGAGGAAATGTCAATCCAAACGCCCCCTCAACCTGCAAAATCTTCCGAATCAACTCGGTCCCGGCGGTTATGTTACCCCACTGATCATTTCCTCCTATTTGCACACTCACCCCCTCCTTCTCGAACAGTCGCAAAAAATCATAGCCTTGCAAGAGCTGATAAGTAAACTCGGTATAGCTCATTCCCTGCTCCGATTCTAACCGCTTTTTCACGCTCTCCTTGGCCATCATCGTCCCGACCCTCGCGTACCGACCCACATTTCTCAAGAAATCTAACAACCTGACCTCTTTCCACCAGTCGTAATTGTTTAGAATCGAGAAGTTCTCAGAATTCGATAGCAGGATCTTGTAGATGGTGTCGCGGATCCCGTCGGAGTTCTTGCGCAGCGTGTCGATGTCAAGCTCTGGGCGTTCGAGAGACTTCCCGGAGGGGTCGCCTATACGGGCGGTGGCGCCGCCGATTAGAGCAACTGCGTGGTGGCCGCAGCGCTGGAACCAGGAAAGGACAATGAGGCCGAGGAGGTTGCCAAGGTGGAGGCTCTCGGCGGTGGGGTCGAAGCCGCAGTAGACTTTGACGGGGCCGGAGGAAACGGCGTCGTGGATAGTGGAGCTAGTGATGGACTCGAGGAGACCGCGCTGCTGGAGGATTTCGACGACGTCGCGGCGCCGAGAGGTTTGAAATTGAGATTGCAATTGAGTGGAGTAGGAGCAGCAGCAGAAGCAGGCAGTATTGATGGAGGAAGGTAGTTTAGGAATTTTGCGAAAGGAAAGGGATGTTTTAAAGGGGGAGAAGAGGAGGAGAGTTCTGGAGGCGGAGGACATGGCTGTGGCTGCGGATGCCATAGGTGCGGTTGGTAATATCACACCGATAGGATCTGTTTTCACCCCAACTACTCATCATCTAATATCACACTCGAAGGTAATAAAAAATAAGCCCGGTTTTTTTTAATGTAAAGCCCGGTTTGGACAAGGAAGTTTCCTACTATCTGTATTTTCCTTCTAAAAAACTCGAAATACGAAGCCGCTCTATATAAGCCGTTGCTTTGCGCCTCCACTGTATCTCCACACAAGCTGAGGCTGTAATCTCCTCCAAGGTTTCGGTATGCTCTCAATCAAAGCTTTCTCGCGATTCCTTTTTCATCCTTTTTCTTTCCAAATCCCATCTGGGTTTTATCAAAATTCATGTTTATGTGTCCTGTGTTCTGTCTCTCTATCTTTTTTTTTTTCTGTCTTTCTGATCATGGAAATTGTCTTGGGTTCTCATGTGCTTTGATGGGATCTGCTGCTGCTAAAATCGGTTTCATGTTCTAGTACTGATAATGCCTAATGCGAAAGTTCTATCGAATTACAATCACTGTTATGGGAGATCTTCATGGCCAGCTTTTAACTTTTTTAGTCTTTCTTTTTCTCTAAATATATAGGGATTGTTATGATTGCATCGGATTAAGATCAATGAATTCTTATAATTTTCTTATTCAGGATTTGAGTGTCGATATTGTTGGCTGTTTCAAAACTTTTTTCTTTTTAAAACCATAATAGTAATTTCTTATAGTTGGGTATTGTTTTATAAATAAAGCGATAGGACTGCCTGTCTCAGCCTTCTTCATTGACAAGCACAAAAACCAAACACTCTCCATTGCAAATTAAAAAGTGTATTTTGTAAGAGCACTTGCATTCAGATTCAGGGATTTGCCTTTTGAGTTTTGTTAGTAGTGTTATAGTCGTTTTTATATCCTCTGCTTTGGTGTTGCATTGTTGCTTATCTTGATTCATTCGTGCGCATAACTCTTGCCAATTACGAGACAAAACATTCAATGTTGAAAGCTCCTCAACTGGTGAGAAATTGTGTTGCGTGGGACGTGGATACTGTTGGGGTGAATATATTTTTATGAAATACTTGATTTATAGTGGAAAATGATATTTATTTAGAGACTACAAGGATTGATTTTATTTTCTTAAACCACATAACTGTTTGGAATGCCTTAACTAATTGATATGTTCTTGTGTTTCGATGGTTTTAGACCTGAATGTTGTTTTCAACATCTATTTTTAGTTCAAAGTGTTTTGTTTCTGTTTCACAATCTAATGTTGTTGGTATTCTTTCTTTATCTTCTTAGGGATCACGCATTCAGTTGATACTAGCGGAATTACTTTCACACATTGAAGAATTTTAATTACACCTTAACTTTATACAATGCCGAAGGACAGAAGAATTCGATCCACACATCATCATCAATCTAGGACATGTCCTGTTCCTTCATGTTCCAAGACAGCCAAGCAAGACAAATACAAAAACCTCACCGGACAAGACAAGGATGCGAACAAGGATGTGAATAAATGGGAAGAAGTCAGGTGCCCCATATGCATGGAACACCCTCATAGTGCTGTCCTCTTGCGATGTTCTTCTTATGGCAAGGGTTGCCGCTCCTACCTTTGCAATACAAGCTACCGCCACTCGAACTGCCTCTCGCAGTTTTGTGCTTCTTCCAGTAAACAACAAGAAGCCCTTCCCTTGAGCAAGTCCAAGCTTGTATGCCCTCTCTGTCGAGGGCAAGTTAGTGGTTGGGATGTCATAGAGCCTGCACGCCAGTTCATGAATTCCAAAGCAAGGAGTTGTCCATATGAGGCATGTGATTTTTGTGGGACTTATGTACAACTCAGGAATCATACAAGGCGAGAGCACCCGGTAAGTTGGCCATCGCAGGTTGACCCTGCTCGCCAGCAAGAGTGGATAAGGTTGGAGCGTGAAACGGAATTGAATGATGCTATATGTCTATTCCTATCACAATTCCAATACATTGGATTTGAGGACATGTTACGTATGCATATACTGCATTCTGGGTTGCTTACACCAGTTGAATCTCTACCATGAGGCTTCTGCATCGTGGAGATCAGATATACGTTTAAGCTGAAACATAATAGAAACTTGTCGGCACTCATTTGGAAGGCATTAAGTAGTTTTCTTTTCTTTGCTTTAGTGAAACATCACAAGGCATTTTTATTTTTATCTGCCATGGTTGTCACTAGTCGAAATAGATAGATTTGAATTTTTGTCTGATCACTTTGCTAATGTTTATTTTAAAGTTCTATTAAGATAGATGGAACAGATGGAATTCTTATCAACTGTCACTTTTGTAAAGAGGGCGTGTACCGGCAGTGGTGGCAATGTGTGATACGACCTGTTAATCTAACATGAACACAACACGATAATAGCAAGTTTAGGTTTAGTCTTAATGAGTTCGGATAAAAACGGGTTAACCTGTTAAGACACGACTTCTTAACGGGTTGATAATGGGTCAACTCATTTTGACCCGTTATAACCCGAAAGTTAAAGTTACAAATATACCATATACTTAAAAGTAAAATTGTTGAGATTTTAATTTCGATATTTTTATTGTTTGGATTGTAATTTTGGACTTGCAATTAGTTTTATATTTTTTTTTTATAGATATTGTGATTTTAATATTTATATAAAATTATACTAAACTTAATCAGGTCAAACGGGTTAATTTTGGATTTGTTCAACCCTTTACATAAACGGGTTGAAACGTATTAGGTCGTGTCGTGTTAAACTATTTCGTAGTACTTATATTCCGACCCTAGTCTAATTATTTTGTATAATGAGTTCTAGTTCAAATTTTAAAGGAAAAAAAAAAAAAAGAAAAAAAGAAGAAGAAAGAAATGACTTGCACGAATATAAGTATGTAACCTGCAGAAAGGATTGTGTCACCTTGGTCATAACATATTGTGGAAAGCTACATTTTACACTTGCAAGAGAGATTTTTACCTCATGTATTATTGTATATGTTAATATGAACAATGCAAGGCAATAGGATATCGAGTGCTCTACATTCCCTAAGATTCAATACGAGGACTTCAAAAAGATTAAAGATTCAACACCCTAATATTCAACTAAAAATTATCAGCAGCTAACGTTGGAATCAAGTGGGGCAACAATGTACATAAAAAGCTCGAAACAATGTACATACATAAACCTGCTCTCAGCCATCTCATGGGAGTGTTCTAAAAAAATGACTCCTCACCAACATGTATAATTGGCAGTTCTTTAATCCCGCTAGCATCATTGCACGCCAGACCATGTTTCTTTCACTATCAACTCTTTGATATTTTCAGAGGTTATGCCTCTTGGGCTGAAGCGAGTGCCATCTTCATTAAGAATATCTATGGTAAAAAGGAAAATGAAGCTTTATGAAACAACATAAAAGTATCATGGTAGATTTCATCCAAAGAAATAACTCTTGTTGGGGTTCAATGGCTGATGCCAAGAGGGTTGTTGCCCTGGCTGCTTGTGGAAGGTAAAGTTCGATCATCATTAAGTCTTCTTTTTGACGTTATTCCATGACTGAATGTGGGCTATAAGCAGTGTTCCGTCTGCCTCTTTCCCTGACTTCTTTATTTTTGTGAATTTCATATGGTTCTATGGAGATATGGGTGTCTCTCTTTCATCGGAGGTTGAAAGCTAGAAGAAAAGTAAGAATCTTACCCTTGGTAACAATCAAGAACATTCTTTATTTTTGTCGCATCATCTGGGACTATAGTTGTAGCAGCTACACTTGCTCCTCTTAACCCTTCTTGACGAAGAATCTACCCAAAAACTGCCCTTGCGCAACTGAAAATTGAAATCGTTCAAGAAATCATCAAGATATTAAGATGTGAAGGCACGAAAAGAAAAGGACAAGACGATTTTCAAATGTCAAATTTGTTGTCAGAGCTTCAGCTAATTTGTTGTCAGAGCTTCAGCTCCTCCACCAAAATAGAAAAAAGTAACATTTTCCTTATGAATGTCAATAGTTTCAGATAGGAAATGATACTTAAAAAACAAAATTGTAAACTGCTGCAGAATAAGGGCTGAAGTTAAGTCGAGCTTTAAACTCAGCACTTAAAATTTTTTGTCAACAATCATCTTTTTACCATTATCCAAAAACACTAGAGCCCTAGTTTCATAGCACATTTTGTGGGTCCAAACAAGTCTCACCTTTGAAGTACCGCTCATCTCATCCAAGTATGGAGTGAGATGCCAAGGCTTTGACAACAAAAAACATAGGTTTACTTGCACTTACTTAAGTCATAACATGTAGTTGGGCTAGAAATTTTGACGCTCAACTGCTAAGCAATTACATACATATTGTTGCAAGGTATCTAGTGCTTCCGGTGTTACACTTTGACAAGAAGCAATATCAAGTTGCTCTTTTCTATAGCATCAATCTAGTGACCTTTCTGAAACAAACATTCAAAAAGGAGTATCCAGATGCATCTGAAGTTTTGAGACTGATCTTCCTACTCCAATTTGGACATCATCATCATTATTGGTCCAATGTCAAAATTTAGTATCAGAGATTCACCCACTCCATATCAAGATTTTTATACGTCAAAACATCCATTATGATCTATCACTTTGGCATGCGCAAATAGAAACAAAGATTCGAAAGAATTTATCCAGATGTGTTTAGTTTAACTGTCCTTTCTTCTTCATTAAGTATGTATTCAAATAAAACATCAACCTTTTCGGCTTTTCATAATTTTCATTCTAAAGGAAGATTATTCTTAAGTTGAGAAAACAATGATTGTGTATTGTGTTCATTCGAACCATCATAAGATCATAACTTGTTTGAATCACGATCATTAACTCATATATTTTCTTGAAAGTCTTTACATTCCATATACTCTTTCCAAAGAAATAAAAACCGGACCTTGAAAAATGACATGATTTTAATTAATAAAGGTGGTGGGTCTAAACAGTAAACACATCGACACAGCAAGAGGAATCAGAGGAAAGGTACCAGTTGTGAAGACAACAACAGTCATAGATCCCTCAGAGGCTCTATCAAACATATCATCAAACGGCTTCTATATCGCCAGATTTTGACCACCTAATTTTGACCAGTGACGGCCGAAATCTTGTTCAAACTGAAAAGAAAGTGCCAGAAACAAAACCGATCTTAGTTACTATTAACTCGAGCCCGGGTGCCGCCGTGGGGGGGGGGGGGTCTTAGTTACTATTAACCCGCACCCGGTTTCTGAATTTAGCTCACAGACCACGACAAAACGTGAAAAAAAATTGAGAGGGGGTTCGGAGGAGGCATTAATGAGGACAGTACGAACAGTTTGGTGACGAGTCTGACGGCGCCGGAGATGTAAGATTATCCGAATACCCGTGTCCAGACCTGGTTGATCATTAAAAAGAGAGAAATGCTTGGGATACCGATGGCCACCGATGGCTGCTCCCCATACAGTCTCCCGATTGACCTGGCATACCATGTTTATTTATTTAAAAAAAAAAAAAGAAAAAATCTATTCTTAGGCTGTTTCAATTTACCAACACCACACACCTTGATGTGGTGAATCCAGTCTTGTCGTCACATCACGGTTTTTCACTTCCCTCTTAGATGGGGTTTGCACGCAGATCCCTTCCTCCTTGTCTCCCTCACTTCCTTCTGTTCGTAACCCACCAAAGATTCATTCCTCCCCGTTCTCTTTGTCCATCAAGCAAATCAGATTCTTTTTTTCATTCCTTTCTTCGCCTCTGTCTGTCTGTCGCCCTCACTCTCATCTCTCAACCTCGAGACTGCACTTCCTCTCCTCACTTTTGTAGCCCTCTTACCCTCACTTCTCTCCATCTGTCGAATCTCTCTCTCCCATCGACACTATCCATCGAGAAAAACTCTAACAAATCTTAGAAATGTCCCTTGAAATCCACTTCATGAAGTAGCCCTAACACTGGAGAAATCCTCGTGGGTGGTCGTGCAACCACATTCATTTGATCCCATAAGATCTGAGAAGTATGCTCACCAACCCTAGATCTATATTATGAGTTTTTTATTCCTGATTTGTATTTCTGATTGATTTATGCTTGATTTTTGAGTTTTGTATTTACATAAAAACAAGATGATTAGTGATGAGTAAATCGTGCCCTTAAGTTGTAGCATGTTTCAGTTTCTATATCTGATGAAAGAAAATCAAAATTTTGTTAGATATCAATTTATAGGAAACCATATGGACTCGTAAATGCAAGTGTGCTAGAGCAAAATTGCCATTTCCAATCATGTGGCCTTCTATGTTTCTAAATGCCAAAAAAGGAAGAACATGATAGAAATTCTTCCAAGCATGTCAATATATTTAGTCTTCCATCTATTTTCCATTTTCGCTTTAAGTTTTAAGTAACTCTTTATCTCTCTCTTAATTTTATTTTCGTGGTTTTTCTATCCTATCAGATCTCTAACTTTGTCATTGGCCTATATTTCTTGAGCGTTGTGAACAAGTTTGGAATTAGCTCTGTGCATTTGGGATTCTCAACTGTATGTCTTCTTGTTGTCATGTACATAGCTAGTAATGTTGTGGAAACAAATGGGTGATCATTGGAGGAAATAGAGCTATCTTATGTTAAAATGTCGAATGTTGACTGTGAACAGCTATAGCGTAGTGTCTATATTGAGTTTCTTAGTCCATGTTCTCAAGGATCTATGCTGCTATCAAACCACTTTAGCACTTTTCTCCCACATTTAATTTTCAATCAAAACAAATATAGAAACAATTGGGCTAAGCATGCCATATTTGGATGGGGTGATCTTTTAGATTTTCTTTTTAAATAAAATAAATCCCAAAGAAATTAGAGGAATAATGAGGGTAGATAGATTTGGTCTTCTAATGGTTCTTTGCACATAATAGATAGAAGTTGCTTACAGTGGATATGTGTTTATATAAATGTTTTACATTGCTTTTATACCTTGTCTTCTCAAAATGTCATATGTGTAATGTTTTGTTCCAAAGCAACGATATTCATGGGGCTGGGACCAAGTATGTGTAATGTTTTGTTCCAAAGCATCTCTGTGTGACAACCTTTGCTGCTATCTTGTTTTGGGCTTTTTTCAATAGCTGTTGGTTTTGCTTCAGCAAAGGTTGTCACATAGAGATCTACTTGGCTCTTTACCATATGATGCATGGAACTCCATGGTGTTCCTTGTATTTTAATATTGCCTATATATAGTCACTCCTGTCTGTGTTGTACTTACCACTATTGCTGCCCTACGATAATGAAAGATTTATTTACATGTCCAATAATGCATGGGTTTTAATGGAATATTGAATAAATGCAGTCTTAAGTAAATTTTATGTTGTTAATTGATTTTTTCTAGCATGGACATTTTTCTCATTGTTTTCACTGTCATTTATGTTTCTCATTTAGATCAGCTATGACATCAAGTCAATCATCATATGTATAGTGGATGCATTTCAAATGGAATCACCAACTTGTTGGTATGGTTTGAAAGTACCACTAAATACCTCACAAACTAACAAAAATCCAGGAAGAAAATTTTATGTTTGCTCGAAGTATAAAACGATAAGCTAAATTATTATTTTATAAATAATTTTTATAGCATTAACAGTTTTTCATATTTTAATGTTTGAAATTCTTGCATTGTATGCAGAGAGAAACAAGTTATCAATTCTTCATATGAGCCGATATACTTTAGCTGGTAAATGAGAAATTTATAACAAGAGATAATGCACTCCAAAAGAGAAAGGATGATTTATTGTTGCGCGAGTATGAGGTGTCAAGAAAATAAGATAAACTAATACAGAGAGAGAATGATTTGCACAAACAAGATGACAAAGTTCGAAGGCGGGTCGTAGAGAATAGATGTGTACGTATATTATTGTGTTTGTATTTGGTGTGTTCTATTGTAATAGTTTTTTATTTGTTTGGATGATAGATGTATCGTATAACCGTTAATTGTAGATGTATCCTTCGACCGTTATTGTAATTGCAGAATTCTCTATGAATATTTTGTAATTGTGGAACAATTTGCGTATAGTAATGTATGTTAACTTTTTTGTATTTATGAGAATGCTACTGTACATTTAAATGTGATTGATATACATTCCTGATGGCATAAGTCAAACATGATATCAGAACCTAAGTAGTGAAAAAAATCTGTCCAGTGTTAATAGGCATCACAAATTTGTCCATATTTTCATAAGAGAAATTCTATTTGCAGTCCCCACTTGGGGACTGCATGTGCAAGCCCCTTATTAAATGAGAAAAAATATCATTTCAGGAGGGATAGTTTTGTAATTTTAAAAAAATTTAAAGATAAAATTGCCTAGGCTTGCATTGCAGTCCCCAAATGGGGACTGTATCTAGCATTGCTCTTTTCATAAAGTAGATCAATAAAGGCATAAAAAATGTAATACCTGATAAAAAATAGAACAAATTTGTCCAAAAACGCATGACATCCCATCGACATTCTTTACAAATCATCACAAATCCCAGCATATTTCATCACAAAATTCAAAATACACATACTACAACTTTGCAACAACAAAATCATTGCGACCTCTTCACTGCCCAATGGTGTTGGTTGTGTGACAGTACTACATTGTGTTTCAACAACAAAATCATCAACATTAAAACCAAGTTGATTCACGTTAGCACCAAGATGAGCTTCCGATACCTCACCATGGAATGATTCATCATCAAATATTTTTTTGCAAGTCTAAATTTCAAACAAAAAAATACACATATATTATAAAGAAATATGCATGCAGTCCAATAAATATATAATTAATATGAAAAAAATTTACTACCTGTTTCTTTCTTCTTTTGGTCGAAGTCTTCTCCACAGGCAGAACTTTATTTTTCAATGGAGGCCTCCATTTCCCTCAGACAATGTGTGGATTTTCTTACCATTGTCCACGGCCACGTTTTCTTTGACCTTGGTTGAACTAGACTCAAGTGGTAATCCTTTAAAGTTATTCTCAAACTCATCCAAATGGCACATGAATGCATTGACATGGTCATCACACTAGGATACACGAGTTGCTAATTTTAGACATCGTGTCACCACAAGCTCATACCTCCGTGTGTCTACATTTTGCTGTATGTCATCGTAGCCACTTTTGACTAGTGTGTATCTCCTCTTTAAATCATTCCATCATTGATCCAAGACGTACTTCTTTGGCACCACATGAATCTTCTTCATCTGACAAACTTTCAATGCATGCCTACAAAGAATCCCCTTCATCTCAAATAATGCACATGTGCATTTCAGTTCACACTCCTCCTCATTATAATAAATTGAGTACTTGATGGTTTTGACATGATTATCCTCAATGATAATTTCATTCAAAACATCAAATGTGGAAATGCTACATTGCTTGTTAACAAATGTGCAATTATAACACATCATCCTCAACAACTCTTTTTGAACCTCTTTATACTTCGCATTTGTATACAACGCTTGAAACTGCTTTTCAATGCGAAAAGGGGATACACATGGGATGGTTTGGTTACAGGACATGAAATCAGTTGTAGTCTCGACCTCCACCTTCGTCGTTAAAGCATTGTCAAATTGATCTACAAATTCTTTTAATGTCGTACCGGAATGTACAAATCCATCAAAGAAAGCATTCATGCTTTCAAACTGTTGTGTAGTGTTCATGCCAACCCAAAATACACCCTTCAAGTAAGCTGGTACTCAGAATGACCTTTTGCTGTACAACCTTTGCAGCCATGCATTATTACCAAGGTCATACATTTGAATTAGTTGCCTCCACTTTTTCTCAAATTCTACGCATATCTGTGAATCATATAAGGAACTAAGAATGGAAGTCTTCAACTTGTTATTGAATTGGGAGTGAGATCCCAATTTCTTGGAAAGCTTTTGCAGGTTATGCCATAGACAATATCTATGGCGAGTGTCTGGGAATACCAATGCAATAGCAGACTTCATTGCTCGGTCTTGGTTTGTTACGATCGTTTTTTGAGCTCGACCATCTATGCATTACAACCATGCGCGAAACAACAAAACAAAAGTAGTTGTGTCCTCACTTGAAATCAAGCCAACCCCTAACAATATAAACTGCCCATGATGGTTGACCCCAACAAAGGGAGCAAAATGCATACTGTATATATTTGTTAGGTATTTTGTATCGAAGGTGATAACATCTCCGAAATACTCATACGTTGCTCGACTTCGTGCGTCAGCCCAGAACACATTTCTGATTCTCAAGTCTTCATCTACATCCACAACAGAAACAAAGCCATAATTAATCAACCTCATCCTCTTAAAGTAGTCAATAAGTGCATGACCACCTCCTTTACCCAACCTTAACTGTCTAGATTTGCCAATAAAATTATGATAGTCTTTCTCTTGGAAATCAAGATTCTCAAACCCTCCCCGCATCAACAACAAGTGTTCCAAAATTCTTATTCATTCAAATACCTGCTATGTCATTCAAATCTAGCATCATTTGACTGTATTTATCCAAACATTTGTGCGATCTAAAAAATCTAGACTTCTATGGGCTGACGGTACTATGATTTTGGGCAAATTTAACAACAGTCACCACCCATACCCTTCACCAAATGAGCATTATCATCGTCTTACAATCGGTTTTAGTTGTTGGTCTTGATCTTAAGATATTATTGTGGCTAGGATGATACTTGCTGCACGCACACCCAATTGTCAGATACTTCGCATTCCCATCTGCCTCTCTCTTCGTCATTTGAGTTATAACACCAAAACCTTATTGCTTGACATATCGCTTGTAATAGGCCATAAGCTCTTTATCAGTGGCAAACTTCATACTAGGTTTTGGCTTCTCAACTCATTCATCACCCGATATCTCACTAGTCCCCTCGGCCTCAGTCCCCTTAGCCTCTCTCTCTTTACATACGTCCGATGAATTTTCTGAAAATGAAAATGCATAATTTGGATTAGCATTTATATTATATACATGCATTGAATGCTTACTCATCGGGTTAAAAGTGTAATACCATTACTCATATAACAGCTTTGATTAGTCATGTGTGATGTACCTTCCAAAAATTTTATACTTTCAGATGTAAATGGCACAGTTTATGATTCACTTGCTAGTTAGCGGTCATTCCAGATCTTCTCAACTCCTTTAGACTACTCGACGAAGGGTATGACATTGATGGAGATTGTAATTAGGGTGTTAGAATGGCTCGAATATACGTAATAAAAAAATATAACAACTGTTAGAAATGAATCTACCTCGATAATATGTTGAACTTGCCCCGACTCCTCCGCATTACTCGATGGAGGGTAAAACATCAGTGGTCCAAATGGTGGCGTTGATGGGGGTTGTAATTTGATACAGTGTTAGAACAGGCCAAATGCATGTAAGAAAAAAAATTATTTTGAAAGTTTGAAAGGAATTTACCTGGATAATATTTTGAACTCACTTGAACTCCTCCGCACTACTTGACAGAGGGTAGAGCATCGTTGGTCCAAAATGTGGCATTGATGGGGCTGTAATTTGATACGGTGCTAGAACAAGCCAAATGCATGTAAGAAAAAAAATATTTTGAAAGTTCGAAAGGAATCTACCTGGATAATATTTTGAACTCGTCTCAACTCCTCCGCATTACTCAAAGGAGGATAGAGCATCGTTGGCCCAAAAGGTGGTATTGATAGGGGCTGTAATTTGATATGGTGTTAGAATGGGCCAAATGTATGTAAGAAAAAAAAAATATTTTGAAAGTTCGAAAGGAATCTACCTAGATAATATTTTGAACTCTCCCCAACTCATCCGCATTACCCGACGGAGGATAGAGATTTGGGGACATCAATTCAAAAATGTCTATATTGTCATATATTTTGATGACAATATAGCCATTTTTACGAATAATCAATTCAAAAACATGCAGAGCTTTGGGGACATCAAAAAATTTCAAATTTGAACAAAAACCATCTCAATAATTAGTTCAGAAACATGCAAATTAAGAAAAAATCTAGTAACAAAATCCCCACCCAATTCTTCTATATATAGAGAGCTAAGAAATTACATTGCTTTTTATTGGAAAACCCCAACAAAGAGGACAAACAAATATAATAAGAACTCAATCATTACTTCTATGCAAACAAGCACAAACACTTGGAAGAAAGGAGAGAGGATTTGTGAAATAAATCTAAAAATAACCCAACCATGTATAGTGAGAGAGAGAAATGTCACCTGCGAGATGGTAGCTGACGATCGAAGTTTGTTTGGCCGGTTGGCGTCGGCGACGACACAACACAGTGATGAACAAAGTACAAGTTGGGCAAAGGAGGGCATAAGGCCAACGCGGGAGAGGGGCGACACGTGAGAAGGGAAAAATTCGAATGGCATTTGGGAGGAAGACATTCAGTAAAACGAACATTTTACTTGAAAAAAAAATTAAATTGCCGCATCACCGGTGTGTGGTGTTGGAGAAGTACAAGGTAGATGTATAGACTTACTCATTAGAGAAGAGCTGCTCCCTTGTTTTTACTCGTTAAATCTAGAGTCGCCATCTTACCCCTTATTTTCTAGATTAATTTGAAGACATGGATGATTTTAAGGCCTCCATTGTTCCCTTGGAGATGGAGTAGCCATGCGAAGAACAAAACATTTAGTATCTAAGAGTGCATATTTTCGAATGTTGCTATATCCTGAATTTACAAAGAACGTGTGATACAAACTATGCAGCATTTTACCCATTTGGGGAATGCGACTCTTTTACTCACTAGCTTCAATCTGATCTTAAAAAATTGGGAGATGGGGGTTTAAGTGCAGCACCAAATCATTACCAAGGTTGTCAATTATCAAGAACACCACCTTAAAATACGTGTACAATAGTTTCCAGGCACTGTTTCTGGCGATGTGGATGAGAGAATGACAGGAAGCTTTCTAGAGAATTGAGAATTATGGGAAGCCTTTTGGACAATGTAGAGGAAAAAAGATATGGATTCGAAGAAGGAATTGGGATGGAAAGCCTTCTGGACGATGTGGAGAAAAGACCTAGGTCTTTAGCCGAGAGTTGGGATGGAGCATTCGAAAAATACAAGAATAGGGCAAGAGTTAGGGTTTCATTATTTAGGAGAGAAGAAAGAAATAGCTTGGGTCATGTACAGGAATGAGGAACTGATTGATTCAATTTTTTTTAATATTTAAAAATGCTGCCATATGGGCATGCCACATCAGTCGAAAACAACCATAGGTGGGCGTAGCATTTTTCTTTTCAGACTGCCTAATGTCATCTAATCAGATGCGTCAATCAAAGACTCAAAGAGTCAAACCCTTCTCATTTTATCCTTTTGCACATTGGTTTGATCGAAAGTACAGAGAGTGTGGCAATTGGCGTGGCAACACCCATTTCTTTGCCCTCCCTCTCATAAGCACAAACACTACTTAGCCTTGCAAACCTTATACCATTACAAATAAAATAAGAAGTTTGACTAATAGAATTTAAAAATGTGTTGCATTAAATTACGCAGATGTAAAACAAAATAGCTTTTAGCTACAATAAATTAATTTATTCGATCATATTTAATACATGAGAAATGTTAAACAGATGAATGAAAAATGCAGATTGTTTTACGTGCTGACGTCGTCAACCTTTTATTTTTCTTTTTTATTTTTAAAATGTGATACGAGGGGCAAAACTATAAAGAAAGAGCATCTTGCTTTTTCATCCATAAGTACTTTTCCCATCTCTCCCATTTTGTGTCTTCTCCCATCTCTCGGTCTCTCAAGCCCTTTCTTGATTTTTCATTTCAGTTAAAGCAAATGAAGCATGTACAACAAAATGAACAAAGTGGTTTTCCATCTACACCCTTAACATTAAGCATGATAAGTGTATCAAAACTTGAAGCCATGGGCATCACCACGATGTGTAGGGGTGTAACCGGTTAGGTTCAGTTCGGTTTTTTACAAAATTTAGGACCGAATTGTTATGTATTGATTTTGTATTTTTCAAAACCGATTACGCACTGTTTACTCTCCTAAAATGGTATTTCTGGTTTTACTGATTTTCGACCCTATTCGGTTCGGTTTTCTGGTTTTAATTAAGTATCAATTTAATTAAAAAAATCTATTGTATAAAAAAAACTGCTGTAAAAAGAAAAAATCTACTATAAAAATTTGCTTTATAAAATCTGCTGTGAAAATCTGTTTTATAAAATCTGCTATGAAAATCTGTTTTACAAAATCTGTTATAAAAATAAAATCTGTTATAAATAAAATTGCAATAAGACTTAATTATCAATTGATATTTTACCCATAATAATATAATGTGGCAATAGAAGATATGGTATCACAGAGAAGCAAATATTACAATCCAAGCTGAGCTTTAATGGTATCATTGAGAATCAACATTACAATCCAAGCTGAGCTTTAAACATGACCATTTGCATTAAAATGAATGGTTCCCAACCTTGTAAAGGTCTAAAAGTCCTACAACCAATTCACTACACATGTACGTAATTCACCAGAATACCTAACCAATTGCGCAAGATGAAATTGTATCAAAGATTCAAAGTAGCCGAAAGCTCCTTTTGCATTTTTAATTGTTAAAATTCAACTTATAAGATTATATTTTTAAAAAGATGTAAACTACAAATGCTCATCTACAATAACCCATGTTGCATTTCATATATATAATTATATATTATATATAAAAAATATTTTATATAATATATAAAATTGATTTATATATATTTTTTCGAACCGGTCCGGTTCCGGGAACTAGGGAATCGAAATCAGACCGGGTCCTGCCGATTTTCATAATACAGGAACCGGTCTTATCTTGGCCAGTTTAAATTTACACTCCTAATGGTGTGTCCCAACGTTCATGGTGTTCCCAGTCTTTAACAATATAGATCTAGAAACTTTAAAAACATCTTGATTGCTTCTCGATTATTCGCAACAAAACAAGCCTCCTCAATGGTCCAGTCCCCAACAAGACAGACCTCATCAATTGTCAAGTCCCCAACAAAAGCTCCTAAATCAAATACATTTTTTTTTTTTAGCATAGCTCCTACAAGCATATGAAAGATAAATAGAAAGCTGAAAATAGTTGAGTACTGAATGACCTGTTTAGCAAAATGTTTGCTATTAATGATTCACCACCAAATGGTTGGTGTACATAAATGTTTGCTCTAGCCGTTGGTGTAGCCAGCACGTATATCAAGACTCCAAGGAAAGTGGCCCACAGCCAAGCTGCCAACCATGCCACGGGCCAACCAAGTCCAACCACGGGCAAACCCATGCCATGAGTCTATCATGGGGCCCACCCAAGACATATTTGAAAGGAGACTTTTTAGAATTTTTTCTCCTATGTTATTGCTTTAAATAAGTCTTTTTGACATTTCATTTGTATCTTTTGACTAATTTTCTTTATGGACAGTTTGAGTTGTTCTTAACATTTTTCGATATTTTTGCACTTGAGTTTCTTGGGTGAAATTTGTGAATCCAAAGAGAGGAACATCACCTTACAATTCGTGAATATGTGGTGATTCCATGATTATTTTATGAGTATTTCTCCATTTTCCATTCAATTATTTATCTTTGTTCATATATTTTCTTGCATGTTCATGTATTTTCTTGCACTTTCTCGCATATCAAACATATCTTAACCTCACCCTTTATATTCTTGATTCTTCACATTATCACATTTTCTAAAACTAACCTTTCATCTATCACCAATTGTTATAGCCAAAAACCCTAGCCTCCATAAGCAGGTCCTATAATTTAGGACCCAAACCCTAGCTTTCATAAGCAAGTCCTATAATTTAGGACCCCGAACCCTATCTTCCATAAACAACTCTTACAATCTAGGATCCAAGCCCTATCTTCCATTCTTGATTCTCTAAATTCAATGAACCAACCTTAGTCTCATCCAAACCACCAAATCCCTTCCATATTTGACCTAGTTGAAAATCCTAGCCAACCTAATCACCTCCTACATTTTCGGATATCATCTTCTATCTTCCAAACCCTAGCCTCACTTCACATCCAAATCATCATCACCACCTTCAAGGAACAACGTTAAGCCGTGCCACATTGCATCATACTCATAAGTTCATCTCTTAGATCACCCTAATACATCATCACTACTACAATCATATTTTCCACCACTAAATACCAAACCTCCATTAACCTAGGGACCTTTCATTGCCATAATCATTTTAAGACCAAACAAGAAGACAAGGTGCAATTGGTCATCACAAGGAGAAACGAGCTAGAGGATCTTAGTGTTTGGAGACTTGACCGAGGTCCTTAACATTAACTCGAAGCACGTTTTTCACGCATACGGGTAGCAAGATTCTTGATACGTACTGTAGTTCGATCAAAAGCAATAACAAAAACTCTTGAGTGGCACTACAACCAACAAAGAAAAACACCCACCGAGGATTCTCCCAACGACCAAACTATCCCTTGTTTTTATACATTTTTTACATTTTTAAAAGTTTTTTCTAAAAAAAAAATTCATGTCAACAAAAAATGCTTATTTAATACTAAGTAAAAAAAAACAAAAAATAAATTATCGAAAAAATGCTCTGAACCCATTATCGGATCCCAAACATTTCTCAAAACTCTTTCGTCCGTCCAAAAATTCTATCTCTTCCTCGATTTTCCCTTCTACCGTACTTCTTTTTCCTTTTTCCTTTTTTTCCCCCGAGTGAACTTTCTCTCCGTTTTTCCCTCATGCCTTTTCTCTTTCACTAGGTTTCATTTTCTTACCTTTTCTCTCCTGCCGTGATCTTCCAGGTAATAAAAAAAACATGAAAGTTAAGCCGAAAACCAACACTGCAGAAGGATCTTTCTTCTTCGTTTCTATCATTCACCCCTATGATCCAACCCTCTTTTTGTTTGGATCTATTTCTGTTCCCTCAACTTTTGAACCCCTCACACCCTTCCAATCCATCCATTCTCGCCGCGATTTCGGGTACCATCAATCTCAAACATGTTCTCAGAGCTTTCTATGTTTTATTTTAGGTTTAGTTCCTTGGTTTTGTGATTGATTTTCTTTTTTCTTTTGGTTTCTTGAGAAAAAGAAACCCTGAAATTTTGATTCTTCTTGCACAGAACAATCATTCTGGATTATTCAAAGTACTTGAGAGGATCTGGGCATTGGTAGTCTGAAGCAAACCTGGTAAATTGCAATTAATCTGAGTTTTGATCATACGATTTTGTGGTCTCTTTGGTCTTTGCTTTGTTTGGTATGTGTCGTATGGCTTGTGTCGTGCTTAAATATCATTGAACTTTTGTGGAGTAGGAGAGGCAAGGATATAGGAGAAGGTAAAGGAACTACATTTTTTCTATATTTATGGGATCTTGTGAAAAAGATGAGCCCTGTCTCCTACATCTGTAGAATGTCGATATGCCTGTTTAAAACTCATGTTGTAAGGTGTCCTAATAAAATGTTAATGGTTTGGACACTCATCTGTTCTTTAAGAATATTTTTTATTACTTATTGAGACACCAACTAAAATGACAGAAACATATGTCGACGTTGTCAACAAGGAGTAGACCACTTGTGAAATGTTCGGCCAGTGCTAACTCAGCTCCAAACAAAGAGGACATTTTGAATGACAACGTCGATGTCATCCATGAGAGGCCTCCATGCAAGAAGGTTGAGAAGCTAAGGGAGAGAAAGAGGAGGTCCAGAGAAGGATCAGATGCTTAATTTAACTATTCTCTAACTCTCATGTCCAATGACAGAAAGATGTGCATGTTGGAGAGAAGAGAAGCAATCACCAAGGCAGAATCGGAGAGAAGTGAACATCTTGCACTTAAGAAGAAGAAGTTCGAAGCTAAAATTATGAAATTAAATCTTGTTGGCATGAATGCAATGCAACAAGATTATTTCCAGAGTCTTCAGAATGAAATTTACGAGACTTCAAAGAAGTCTGCAACTACATCTACATCTACACCTGATGATCCATCCACACCTTTTGGAGGTGTGTAACTTTTCATCTAGCCTATGTCGACGTTGTAATTAACATTAGTGGATGTTTAATGAACACTTTGTCTGATTTTAGTCGTTGCTCAACCACATGTGATGGAAATATATATGGTTGGGCAGCAACTATGTGGCTATATATGGTTTAGACACTTTTAGTTTTGTAATTGGGCCTGTTTTTATTTTTGGTGATTGTGCTGATTTTGTGATGGGTTGAAATGTTACAAACAAAATGTAACATTTTGTGATTGCCCATTGTTCAGTCTGATTTTGTGCCGAAAATGTAAAACCAGATGTGCTGATTTTGTGATTGCCCACAGTTCACTCTCTATCAATCGTCTTTGTTCTTAATTTTTGGTGATGGGCAGTGTTTTAATTACCTGCTGTGGATTGTAACATTGCTGTGAATTGTGGAATTGTAACACTGATCTGCAAGTCATGAAAGCTTGGACTTGTTTTTTGCATATTCTATTACAGGAAAGGTAGTGAAAGCACTCTGGGTCAATACAAGTTCAAAGCACTTTGCTCTGTGTGTTTTGTCAGTCAAGTGATTTTTTTTTGGGTGTTTTCTGGAATTGGAACGCTACAAGGAATTGTGGAATTGGACTTGTTTCTCGCATCCGAGTGGTTTTATTTTGTGTCCTCTGGGTGAAATTTAAGCACTTTTTTCCTTTACAAATACCCATTAAAACACTAGTTCAAAATAACTGGATTTTGTCCGCCAACGAAATGAAATCTTATGATTGGTAGAATTGTAAAATATGAAAATATTGACAAAAATAAATTAGAAGAAAATATTTTATTATTTTAATTAATAGATAGATAATTTAAAACAAAAATAAAATTTAAATGAAATAATCAAATGTAAAATATCGTGATATTATACAAATTATAATTTTATTATATAAATTATAATTTTGCATTTACATAATCCAACGAGCGTACTCTAACCAACGCTATAACGTTTTCTCTTATTCCCAACCCCGCAAACTAGCCGTCTTACGCCATCTTCGGGTGGTGGGTAGCGAAGGCCGTCCCCTGTGGTCGCGAATCCTTTCATATCCTTTGAGATTGTATACGGAGTGTACCGACTGCCGGGTCTTTTCTTGACGTCTGCTTTAAGTTCCCCGTCGTTATCCTTTTCATCAATCATCATCATTGCCTGCTTGCGGTGAGTAATAAGTCGCCACCCTCGAAAATCCCATGTCCAAGCTATCGCGGCAGCAATCCCACTCCGAGCTCTGTTCCCAGGTCTCTCTCTCTCATCTTCTTTTTTCTCCCCGACTATTTCATGTTCAGTTGTTTCTGATTGAATTGCATTTTATTTTGCTTTTCTAACTTTTGCTCGATTTGCTACTGAAGTTCGGATTCATGTTTGAAGTTGTCTTCTCCTTCTTTTTAGTTTGAGGTGTGTGTATATATATATATAATTTTTTTTTCTTGTCTTAAGAATTTTTGAAGGTTTTTTTATTTTTTAATATTTTTTTTTAATTTTAATTGGTAATTGTAGACATTTCATTTGTATTGGGACTCACGTTTATAATGGCATGATCAAACTTGAAAACAAAGAGGTCAAAATAATTTAGAGGTCAATATATGTTCAAAAGCTAAACAACATAAAGTATTTTAATATTTAATCCTTTTATTTTCCTAGTCCAATTCTATCAAACAAGGAATCTCTGTGCTGCCCTGCCCACTTAGGAAGAGAGTGAGTCATGCCCATTAACCGTGAGGTGAAACATGTTGAAGCTTACACTGTGGCTTGGTGTTTAGGGTCATCAGCAACAAGCTAGCTCGATACTTGTCAACAAAATGTACTCTCTTTTGTAATATTGGACATCAATTCAGGTAAAAGTGTCTATGTAGGTGCCCCTGCAACCCAACCAAATCCACGGCCCCCAGCTAGGATTAAGCATGCATATAGCAGAGCAGAAAGTGATGTACTAGCAGCTAAGCGTTCACAACTTGGGAGAGTTGGGTATGACAAGTTGGAGAGAGAGCCTTCAACCAGGATGAAATTATTTGAATTGTGGGGCACCATCTCCACATGACTGTTTATTGCGTTTCATGTGGCCTCTTGAACTGCTTGGAGTGGCAAGCATGAAAGCCCATCGTCCGTATATTTTTTGAAGAAATAATTGAAGAAAAGAAATGGATTCTGTAAAGAAACAAGGAAAAAGAGTCGAAATGGTTAAAGAATGGTTTTTTCGTTTTATTTCCATTTCAAGGTGGGATAGGAAGGGGCTAGTCAAAACTTTGATCAGTTGAGAGTTGGCCAAAGATATTAGGGCATGATTCCCAGTTATGCTTTTCCCTCGCTTCCCAGTAACCACCAATATAGTGGTAGGTATTGTTGCTGCTGTCCTTTTCAAACCACCTTGGTTTCCAACCCTTCTCTTGCATTCCCCGTGCCTGCAAAGTCATATTTGACAAGATTTCCTTATATTTATCATGTATGGTTTGAAAACAATCATATGTAGATAATCTGGATAAATACACTTTGCACCCTCATACTAACTTGAGCATTGCACCCCAAACTGACAGATTGCACTCTCAAAGTACTAAAAACTGATGCGTTGCACCTTTTATTAAGATCTGAGCATCAAGATTGCGCTATGTCAATGGCCATAATTGAATTGGAGCGCAAGGATCAGTTTTTTATAGTTCAAGCGTGAAATGAATTGGTTTTGGTAGTTTGATATACAGTGTGTAAAGTACTTATAAAAAAATATAGTGTGTAAAACTCCTAGTAGTTTCAGGGTGGTGTAATTTTCCCTAGATAATATTTAAGATAGACATGAATTATATACCTGTCGCTGTCTCTGTTCTAGCCGCAACTTCTCCGCATTGGCCTTTTCATACTCCCCATTCTCCAAATACCTCTGATCAGGTCTGAGTCTTGAGTCTGTTGGTGGCAACTTCTCCTGTTTATCAAATTTAATGTCAGCAGTAATGACGCTAGAATTTGTTCTTCCCATTACAAAGGGAAGGGGAAGAAAAAGAAAAGGCAAGAACCTCAAGTCCAAGTGTAAGCTCATTCAGCGTAATGGCAAAGCGTGTTAGATTATATCTGGTTGGATATTCGGATGGCTTGCTCCGTCTCCATAGCAAACAGGGTTCCAACAATGACCCTGACCCTTTCCCTTTCCCAGGATTATCGCCTGTTACATAGTGCATGCTCTCATCCCATTTTCCGATCAAAGTTGCCATTGTTTTACCATTCTTATCTTGGACGGTACCTTGTACCTGCAATGCAACTTAAATTACAAACAGAAATCATAACAATGCTCTAGTTTTGCTAGAACGAGAAAATTATGCAATGCTGATGCTAACCAACTCTCAAAGCAATGGAGATGCATATTATATTGGATGCCAAGGATACTTTACAGCCTGTGTCTTGGATCAAGAATTTTCCTCAAGCTTGTTTTCATAAGGTAATACATTTTCTTATTTAAAGGAAGATTTAATCAATAACATCTACTCCCACATCATCTGCTGACCTCTAGTATAGTTAAATCTCCAATTCCGTTTCTTCATTTTCTTCCATACCTTTTTGCGTTCTTTTTTTTTTTTTTCCCCTCGTTTTCTTCACTTATATGCTTCCAGCATGCCAGGCCCCCCTTTCACATCTTATTAACAAATACTAATCCCAAGGAGAAATAAATTATCTAATAAAAATACTCGCATTCACATATATGCATCGTTCATCAAAATTCAAAACACATTGAAAAATCTCTTCACACATGCAAAGACACATTTACACTAACTTCCCACACGCATGCGCGGAGGGAGGGAGAGAGATGCACCTGATGCGGATTTCTATCAATGATCGAGTGCTCCTTAAATTTTAGTTTACACGAGTAGTCACGATTCCCCTCTATGCACATTGTACCATAGTGGTCGCAGTAGAGTTTTCCTATAATGAGGTTGTAAATGGAAGTCGTTACCTGACAGTAGAGTGTCAGCTATCAGCAGTCAGCTTATGGAAAGTGGAACTGGACATCTAAAGTAAGAAGAATACCTTGCTCCACTGAAAAACTTCACCATCATCAAACTCCAAAGTTAACAGACCAACAGGATCCAGCTGAATCGAACGACCCCAAAATTTACTTTTTAAATTGTTGTCTCCCCAAATTCTCCAGTTGCGCCCTTCACAATGGCATGCAACAATCACCGGGTGATGACTAACCTATCTCAAGATGAACAGAAAAAATGATTGAGTCCAAGTATCAAGAAATAACACCAGAACATTTTACCATTTTACCAGATGAACCATAAAAAATGCTAGAAACAAATTATTTAACACAGTATAAATGAAGATATCAAATTCGAGAAGGTATGATGAAATGTATGGAACATCAAGAAACATTCTAACAGTGAAAAAATACCTTCTCGGAGATGAAACGAAGGCCTTTATCTGGAAAATCAGCTTCGTATGTCTCACCCAGTAACGGATTAAATGGTTTGCAAGTTCTTCCATCAGTAGAAGCATATCCTGATACCGCAAATGCTGCTACATTTAGAATCCTCATAAGGCCATTACCCTACATGTTTTTACCAAGGACGTTAAAGAAGTCCTGGAAGGATATAAACTGGCTGCAACAAAGGCATCAAAGGGTTGTACAAACAATAAAAATAACAGTAAAATTAATCAAGCGAACAAAAGATGAGAAGTTGGACTCTTAAAAAAATATAAATACCAAACAAAAAAAATGAAAAATGAATTTGGACTCTTGAATAAAAGATCAACATGATATGAACAGAAAAGAGCAGGCGAACATCCTTGCCAAATTTGAAGGATTGAAGCCACTCACCTCCAAGGCTCTAAATCTAACAGCTTGAGTAATATATTAGTTTTATGATTAGACATTTTTTACAGACTTTCAAATGCTGCAACCGGTTGTCTGTAGCTGCAAAATAACTAGCACCAGTAATGAAAAGAATCTAGCACAAGTAAGCCTTCTCACTTTTCTAGTACATTCAATACTCAATAAATGCCACTAGTTATAGTATTAACAAAAAGATGTACCAACCTATAACTATAGAACACATGGAGTTGTTTGCAACTAAACAACTTTCAGGAAGATGAGAAAAAAAAAAACAACTTTCAGGAAAGGCAAGCAATAATAATATAATTTTTTAAGTTGAAACTTACCATTTTACCCCATTCATAGGCACGATCTAGCAGGTATGAGTATTCCAGATCTTCATAACATTTCTGTAAAGAAGAGATGGGCTCGTTAAAATAAACTGGAAGGCAGACTTTGGCAAGATCCTTCCCAATATTATCTTTGATCATTGACCAAAGACTAACACCCTTTTCTTTTTCAACTGGTTCAGGCAATTTCTTACGGCGCCTAACATGAGGATACTTATGTCCAACAGATCTACTTAAACAATCAATGCCATCTAGATCCTCTTCTTCATCAGAACCAAGTGGCGATTTCTGAAAATCAGATCCATTACTTCTGATAGAACTGGACGAAAGAAAATCTCTAGTATCAAAAAATGCATTGTCTTCATCATCAGTTTCTTCGTCTCCCTCATGTCTGTCAATGTCATCATAAGAATCACTTGCACTTCCCTCTGAAATACATTTCACAAAAACATGATGGGAGTTGTTAAAGTTTGAACACAATGTACTTATATAGGATGAGTAAATATAGCATACAAAACAAAAGAAGCAATGCACGAGTCTATTATGGTTTCTCTTCTACAACTTTAAAAAATAAAGACAACTGGGTTCGCCAGTTTATAACAGCAACTCATCAAAACATAACTCAGTTAAAACGGGTAACAAAACGATATAGAAAGAACCCTCAAAATGTAACTGCAAAAATACAAGCGATTAAATGTATACAGTGACAAGACAAGCTGAACAGATGCCACAAACATATGAGAGGCATACTCAGAAAGCAAGCTCACTTGTAGACCCCAAATTTATGTTGAAGGATGAAAACTAAGTGAACAGAGCATACGGCGAGAACTAAATCCTCTAAAAGCCAAGTTAATCCACAAGACAATATATTGAAAAGGGAATCCAAACTCACTTTTTCTAAAGAATCATTTTTGTATAATTTTACTCCAATTCCTCAGGAATGAGTACATGCTAACGGCTTCAGATTTCCTACCTGACCTCCAAGGACTAGAGTGGAAGAGAGATAAACAAACAAAGAGAGCCCCATAGTATTTACTCAGGTAGGAACTCTGGGGGATCAAAATCCCATTCTAACTATGTAAAAGGTTTTAAAAAGCCCTAGAAAATAAAGTTGATGTCATACCGCTGTACTTGTCTTGCCTTGATCTAAAGGAATTTCCTGGCTCCGATGCTTGCCTTTGACTCTCATCAACAAGCGTGTTCTCCAAGTCAACCTTTTCTGTCTAGATGAAGCAACAGATAAAAGTATTTAACAGCAAAAAAATTAAAAATAAAAGACACTCATAGAATCAACTCATAAGTACTATAGATGAGAGAATGCTGATTCAAGAAAAGGATTTCAGGTATATAACATGACAAATTTATATAACAAAACATCGAAGACATGTTAAAAGAATGAACAGAAAAAAGTAGAAATAAAAGAAAGGATAAAAATCAACGTCCAAAGGAGAGAGAGAAAAGTTCACCATGTCAAGCATTTCGACGATGTTATCTTTAAAACGGTGGAATATTTAAAAAAAATACAATTTTAAGGCAGTTGGCAAAATCAATATAAAGACGACTTATTTGATTTCTTTGAGAAATATGAGAGAAAAAGGTATTAAAAAACTGGTCGAAGTAGACATTTAATTACTGAATACACTTTCTTCTGTTTTTTTTAAGAAACATAAATTATCCATTCTGCATTCGGAAAAACCCAGAATTATCCATTCTGCATTCTAAAATCACTATAAATTCAAAAATGTAGCAAGGGTTGACGAAACATGTAATCTGGGCAAAAAGGGAAGACATCAAGGAAATCCAGAATTTTCATGCCTATTTACATGTATTCAATAACTTTCATGTCCAGATTATGTTAGTACATACTCTTGTACAACAAAGAAATAAAGTAGCTTATATATAATGCTGATAAAAGTAAAACTGCGTATTATCACCTTCTGGAACAATCCACCTGTTTGGTTCGAAATTTCACGCTAAATGATAAATAATGGAGTTAATTTTGAACAAGATGCACCGAAAAATGGAAAATAATAGTTAAAAGGAAGTAATTAAGTGAGATTGAAGAGAACTGATTTGGGATGAGTCAAGAGCACAATCTCAGATTGAGATGTCAAACCGAGTCAGAAACTGAAAATGAGAATAACCGTCAAGTGTAGATAATGCTACCTCCAAGTGACGCAATGTGTCAATGAGCAACAACTGCTTCTGCTTGAGGACCACAAGGTGCTTATGCAACTCTGAGAGCTCACTCCTCATAATGGTCTCGCTATCCTGGATGGCGACCTCGCTCACCCCCTCCTCCAACAATCGCTGTCTCAACGTCTCCGTCGAAAACACCACATCTGCAGCGGGCGCCATCAGCTCAGCATTCGACACACGCGGAAACATGTCCTTCACCGCCTTCAACGCTTCCACCCACGATGCCCTGTCCTCCCCGCTCTCTGCCCTCAGATGCAGCCTATTCTTCGTCCCCGTGTACACCGAGAACCTCCTCTCGTCCGACTTACTCTCCCGAATAGAACACACCTATGAACAACACACACATACATCATCATACATCATATATCACATCACATTGCAACAAATTTCCCGTGGATATTGTTTCCGAAAACCGCTGTTTAATTAACGAAAACTGCTTCTAATCAGACCGACCTTGAGGTGGATTTCACCGACGGGTTTACGGACGCGGGATTGAGAGCGGGTTCGGCGGGAGAGTCGACGGATGGAGTCTTCGCCGATAACCATCGATCCTCTTTCGGTTTCGTGATTGATCGTAATCTTATCGGGGCCGTGGATTTTGAAATAGGAAAGAACACCGTCCTGGAGAACGAACCACCGGGGACGCCATCCCCGGCCGTAGTTGACCCACTTGTACAGAATGCCGGAGATCCCATTCCCGACAATGTCGTTGATCACGACCTCCCGGTGATCCCGAATGGACAGCTGCCTAGAGAACCACTCCGACACTGAGGATTTGGATCGCGGGATCAGACGGTTGTCTTGGTCGTCGTCGCCGTTATTGGTGGGGATGCGTAAGCTATGGGAGGACCCAGGGTTGCGGCTCGGGGTGGATAGCGATCGAACCGACATCGTCCGGCGTTGCATGTTCAGGAGCTCCGATAAGGACGAGGAGAACGAATGAGTAGAGGCGGCGGCCGCGGCCTGGGTAGTGCGATCCGGTACGGGCGCGACGCAGCAGAACTGATACATATTCTGGATCCGACGATCAGAGAATGATCATAATGAGTTGTTAACGGTGGTGGCTCGCCGCGAAAATCGGGCGGTAATTTGTGATTATTTGTTTTCGAATTTTCTCTTTAAAGTGAGAAGCATGGTTAAATTTCAAAAGTAAAAATTAAATGGGTTTTTGTTTTGTTATATATATAAATATTTAATTAATTAAGAAATTATCAGGAGATGGCGATTCCGAAAACTCCGCCGGAGAACGAAACGTAAATTGGGACGCGGTTTGGATTTGACTGGTTTGCGACGACGAGTTGGCGACGTAAGCAAAATTCCTCCGCATGCGTGCGTGAATGCCAAGCGGTCGGGTCTATCTAAAAGCAGTTCTTCTGGGTGCAAGCGATGCCGCGTACCAATTGCGTACCAACGGCCTACGTGGAGAACTTTGTCAAAGAATAAAAAAAAAATATAAAATGAAAGAAAACGCAGAGAATAGAAAGAACGGAGGAAAAAAAAAGGCAGCCAGCGTTCAAATCCCCCAAATCTAGTGATCCCAACGCATTATCTCCCCCAAATTTCTTCCTCAACACAGGCATCTCTCCCAAATCTCCTCTGCGCGCAACGACGACAAGATGGCGAGGCTCCTCTGCGCACGAGGATGACGGGATGGCGAGGGTCTCCTCTGCACGCGACCGCGACGGTCTCCTTTGCGCGCGAGGACGACGGGATGGCGACGGTCTCCTCTGTGCGCGACCTCGACGGGATGGCGAGGGTCTCCTCTGCGCGCGACCGCGACGGTCTCCTCTGTGCGCGACAGCGACGGGATGGCGAGGGTCTCCTCTGCGCGCGAGGACGACGGGATGGCGAAGGTCTCCTCTGCGCGCGACCGCGATGGTCTCCTCTGCGCGCGAGGACGACGGGATGGCGAGGGTCTCCTCTGCGCGCGACCGCAACGGTCTCCTCTGTGCGCGACAGCGACGGGATGGCGAGGGTCTCCTCTGCGTGCAACCACGAAGGAGAAAAAACCAGAGAAGAGAGAGGGCGCGAAGAGGAAGAGGAAGAGAGAAGGCACGAAGACTGTGCCCTTCGTTCAAAACTATGCGTTTTGTCAAAATATTTTACTTATCTTCAGATCCCTCTCAAACTTTAGCTCCTTCACGTAAAATCAAAAACGGTTCGTTTCATTAAATTGATCCATGTCAGCACATGGGTGCACTTCGGTACGCAATTTCGCTTGACTTTAGAATTTTCCATCTAAAAGACTTGAAAACTGAATGCGAAGAGCAATGTCACTGATATCTTTATTTCATCCCCTTTTTTCTCTACGAGATAATTATACCAATTATGAAAAGTGTTGAAATTCTTTATATCACACAATATTTATATATATGATATAATTTATATTCTCTTATCAATTATAAATTAAGTGACATAATTCACTAAAAAGTTATTTTATTATCAAATGGATGAATCACATTATTTATTTTATTTAAATTATAAAATTTAATTTATAAAATTAAAATTTATCTTTCAAATTAAATAATTTTTTAGATATATTTTAAACACCCATTTGAAAATAAATTTTTCTTCCTCAAAATACAACGAGGGTGCATAGATTGGGCTTTCAATCTTATTAGCAAACCAAAAGATATAAAGTCTTTGGATCGCACGTGGACTACTCAATCTCGATTAGATAGGTTTAAGCTGTTTTGAGGCATTTTCTGGGCCTCTTTCTTTGTTGATCATGGGCCCATTTAATCTTGTGCTCGAAATGCCTTTTCAATCCAGCCCAAGATTTTTTCTTATCTTGATAGAGAGAGAAATATTTTAAGTTTTAATCACAAATAAATTTATTAAAATAAATTTATAAATTGACGTGACTTGATTTAGTATATTAGATTATAAAATTACTTTTATTATAAAATAGATTTAACGTATAAAACTATATCAATTGGAGGTTTGCTTTTGATCTCTTTGTAACTGTATCACTTCTATAATCAAGTTACCACCATGAAAAAATTGAAAAACAAAATCATCCAACTCATAAATATAAATTAAAAACATAATACACATATAGAAACACACAAATAATGTCAACATCATGTCTCCATCATTGCCAAAAAATCACAAGAAAAAACAGGAGAACCCTTTTAATACCCTTATTATTCGGATATCCTCATAGTCATAGTACTCTTAATTAGGTTTAATTAAATAATTTGATTACTGGGGAAGCTTGTTGAGTTTACAATAAGCATAGTCCTTGAATTTCTTGACCTTATACTTGGGAGGGTTTGCTTCATTAACAAGTTGAGGAAGAGGTCCGACTACGCATTCCGTAGGTGGCTCCAAGAATACAGGCCAAGACATCCTCGCCTTTTCTTTATCCACTGTGGTACGGTGCAGCACGCCCTTGTATATACCGTTGCTGAGAATCTGCGTGCCAAGTTATTAAGTACCGTGATAAGTATCTGTGATCTCAACCGTTAATTAATCAACTATATAAATATATATATTTATATATACCAACCAAAATAAGTTAACCATTTTTAAGCTCAATAGTTAGTCTCAGTTTAATTGTTTGAGATCTAATCATGATCAACTTGCCGTATATATATTTATGTATTTGTAGCAATAATTTTTTTCCTAATATTCATGTCTTCTTAATGGTTATATAATTTTCAAAGAGAAAGTGAGTAAATATGGAATTTGCATGAAAAAATTAATTTTTTAATAGTAGATTTAACTATTTTTTGAAGGAAAATACTATTTCCAGAGAAGATTTCGGAAGAAATCTTGTACCAAATTTCATTTTTTTTTTATTTAATGATTAAAGATTTTTAAAATGTCTTAAGTGTTTAAAAAATTATTGAAAAAAGCAAAAAAAAAAAAAAAATTGCCTTTCGCGTTGTGAGGACTCTTTGTAAGAATCTTTTGTGGGTATAGCATTGTCCTTTTTAAAAAAAAGTGTGCAACGTTTACACAACTCATTAATATATTTAACATTATTCGTTGCGATGCGTATTTGTGTACTACATGATTACAGACGACCTGATCGCCCAATTTACAATCGAGTACTACATGATGTATTGATAAATTCTTAGTTGCCAAACAAGAGACGTCTGAAAAGAAAAAGTGAAAGAAAATTATAACCTCAATCTGGTCACCAATGTGGATAATCAGGGCATTGGGAATATACTTGGCATCGATCCAGTGTTCATCCTTGAGAACTTGGAGTCCAGGGACATGGTTAGGGACGAGAATGGTCATGGCGGACAAATCAGTATGAGCAACCACTCCCAGTGTGAGATCAGGTCGAGGACATGGTGGGTAATAATTTATTTTCAGAAGGTATTCTATCTCCTCCCCACCCGCTGCTTCTTTCAGTACATGCCTTTCAAGCCCTAATCCTAATGACAGGCTCTCAAACAGCTTAGCCGCCACCTCACGCATATATTTTGCATACACTTCGTTCGCCTCTCTGCACCACGTACAAAATTAGCCACAAAATAAAAAATTACTTATTTATTTTTAGTTATTTACGACGAAAATATTTATTTAAGACGAGAATGGTATACGTGTATATGTACAGTACAAATACAGAGCCATGATTGGGTTATATGCATGCACCCAATATCATTAATGCGATGATTATCAAATAAGTAAAAAAAAATATCAAATAATTTTTTAATCTAACTATGAAATATGAAAAAATAAAACTTCTAAACATAAACCTCATATTCTTGCAAACCATTTAAAAAGATATGATTTTATCATTTTATCTTCATATATGAAATATAAAATATAAGGATATCACTACTCTTATTAAAAAGATCATAATAAATACTGATAAATAGCATTTCTCGAGAACAATATATACCTGTAAGAAGGAGGGTTCTTGGGCCAGAACTCGTAGTTGATGCATGTCTGAGGCCAAATCTTATGGAAAAGATGATCCACCCAAGATTTCTTGCCGTCGAGATCTTTCTGCAGTTTGGTTCCGTAGCCCTCAATGCTCTGAGAGGATGAGGGCCGAGCGTACACTTCTTTTTCTTCCTGAGGGAGTTGGAAGAACTCTCTTCCAACAGCCTGTAATTTGCTTATAATATCAGTAGGAATGCCATGGTTCACAACTTGGAATATCCCCCACTCCTTGCTGGCATTCGCAATGGAGCGGACCAGGTTTTCTTGATCCGGGTCGCCGAGATCGATGGTCGGGATTTCCGGGACGGGTCCCCGGAACGTGGTGATAGCAGGCTGTTCTTGCTGAGGCCTAACGAATTCTGCAGGGATGGTACCAGTGGCAAGAGACAAGGAATTTGCAACAGCTTGCACTCTCTGTACCTCCATTGCTACCTAATCCCACTTTAATTTTCTCTTTTTTGAGTTATAAATTCCCACCAGCTCGTAGCAAATTAAATAACTGAGTTGGGTTTATTACATACCTAGCTACGTGTGTGTGTGTGTGTATGTATTATATAATTAGTGGGGAGTCATGAAACTGTGATTTTGCCGCAAGAGGGGGGGGGAGAGAGAGAGAGAGAAGAGGAAGCAAACGTGTGGAGGCACCATGTTCACTCGATAGAGGAACCAACCACGTAAAGGACGTGAGGTTATGTATGTTATGGTTCGGTTGTCCTTTCTAGAAGAATTATTTTTTCTTTTACTTTGAAAATATTTAAAAAGAAATGTTATTTTTCATCTTCAACTTATCACTTCAATCGTGTTAGTTGTGTCATATTTTAAAAGATACTGTTTTCGGCCTTCAAGTTGGATCGGAATAAGTTTCTATCTCCAAATTATTAGGACACATATTATATGCTGCATGTATATGATTTATTCTACTCAACAATCCAACATCACATATCGGTTGAGGAAAAAAATTAAAAAGATAAAAAAATAAAAATAATTATGTAATATAAGGTTGCTGAATATAATTTTTCTATATATAATACATATTGCTAATTTTTAAAATTAGATTTTAAAAAATATATTTATCACATGCTCAATGGACATTCATATGACATTTTTATAATAGGTTGGATGACAGCCCAATTTTAAAGAAAATTTTATCATTCATTTAAATAGCTGATATATAAAAAATATAATATATTAAATCAACAAATATTACAAAAAGAATTAAAATCAAGACAAAAGTCATGCAGTACTATTGCTTGAAAAGAACGTCTTATATGTAGTTTACCTACCATTGAGTTTCTTCTATTTTCCTTCCATTTAATTAAGTACTGGTGCATGAAGGAGAAAAAAATAGCAGGCCTAGATATACCAGCCCAGCTAGGCCTGTTCATAAAAGGCCTAAACCGATCCGTCCGCAAGAACCGCTATTGGCCCACTTGACAAAATTCGGGTTCATCGGATCAAGGGGAATAACGGATTTGCTACGTTTTATATCGGTCGAAATCGAAGAAACCGCAAGATTCGTTTTGTTTTTTTTTTCTCTTTTCCAAAAATAGCATAAATCCTCCCTCCATCCATAACTTCCTTTGCTCCATACAAACGACACGCAACCCCTCCGATAATTACTCTCCCCTAGTCCTTCACCTAACCTCCCATAAATCATAATTACTCTCTCTCTCTCTCTCCTCCTTTACGCAACCCCTCCCATAATTACTCTCTCTCTCTCTCTCTACCCTCGTTCACAAGCTGTAGACCAGATACTGAAGGTTACATAAGAAGAGAAAAGAAGAAGAAAATGGCGGTGGCTACGTCGATGAGTTTCAACTTGGCTGGAGCATTCAGAGGCCTCACCTTAGCTTCTCCGAGCTCTTCTTCTTCAGAGGTGACTTGGGGTCCATACGTATGGTGGATCCCAAGCCATCTTCCGTGAGATTGCCGCTGACCATTCAAAATGTGCACAAGAAAGGAGTTGGGAGCACCAAGAACGGCCGAGACTCCAATCAAGTTGTTCATATTTTTCCATCTGAGGATTTACAAATCTATGGGGTTCTTAATTGATTGAAACTGCATATAACTGTAATTTTCAATGTTATCAGTAATATTCACATTTACTCGGACTCGCCTTCCTTCCTACTTCAATAAATGGGTCGATGGATGTTTCCTGGAAAAATAAAAGGCTTTTTTTTTTAATAAGATCAGTCGGGTCATACGGGTTCGACCTGATTCAGATTTGAACGGTTAGATCGGGTCGGTTTGGCGCCTTATTTTTCTTGTATTCGGGTCGGGTCGGTCGCAGAACTAGCATTTTGAGCTCGGCTTGCAGCCCTAAGCCCAGCCCATCAAAAGGTCATTATTAAGTGGAAAAATAAAGGAAGGCGATAATATAGAAAGGAGAAGCCATATGTCAAAGAAAAAGACAAAACTAGCAAGAAAAAAAAATAGGAGGAAAACAAGTCAAACACGTAAAGAAAAAGTAACATAAAGCTGAGTTCCTCGATAAAAGAGAATTGGAAGGAAAAATGGATCATCTTCAACCTCACGACGAGATTTTTAAAAATATTATCTTGTATAAGCAAATGGCTCTTCGATCTCCATTGTACAAAGAGAAACGAGAGACCATAAGAGACTGGAAAGTACACATATTATGGTGGATTTGTCCACAATCCGAGCAGCTCCACAGCAACCAAGCTCACTGGACCTACAGCTAAGAGGGAGAAAAGGCTCCGGTGATATCTGGGGGCACTCCGATACCAAAGTCAGTAGCGAATTCTTGGGTGATGAAGAGAGCTAAGTAAACTGAAAAATAGAAAGGGTTCAGAGAGCCTACTTGTGGGAGGGATGGCTGTTATGTATACCTAATTTGGACCCGACCGCCGAGGGTGATTGTGGGGTGTCAGGTCGTGCTTGGGCCAGACCTACTACCACCCTCATGTCATGACAGTGTGTCAAGTCGCGGCTCAAACTGTCGTGAGAGATCGTGGCGTGTCAGGTCGTACTCGGGTCAGACCCTGCTGCCAGCCTCCTATCGTGGCAGGATGTTAGGTCGTGGCCAAGTCGTCCTACAGTACCTCTAGTAGCACATCTTTGTGTGCTGAGTTCCCTGACACATATTGAATGCAAAGTGTCTTCGGCAGTTCACTAGGTCCCCAAGCGATCATTGCCTTATGGTGGGTGTTGATGTCGTGTTTCACAGCATTAAAATAATTTTTTAATAGTAGACCCCATTCATTTTCAAAAGAATTATGCGACACTTACGCAATACACACTCCATGATTGTATCAAGAATTACTCGTTAATTAAACCACCTATTTATGACCATCCAAACCATCAATCCTCTAACAGCGGCTTACACTAGCTAGGGAGTTGATCCTTTGGGTCCGTGTGCTTAGAAAACAAAAAAATTAGGCAGGCATGTATGCATGCATGCAGCTGATTCCGAATAGATGGGATAATATATAATGACTGAGTACTACTTGTGGTTAGGGGTGTGCATTTCACCCGAACACCCGCTGGACCCGATTAGGTTGACCTGACTCGACCCGTATTTTATCGGGCATTATTTAAGCTGGTTGGAGACCCGACTAAACAACGGGTTTATTAATGTGTGTCAACCCGTCCGACAATATAAAACCATATTGATCCTCAAAGCCTAACCAACCAGTAGTCGCCCACTCAGTCACCAAACAAAAGATTTGCGAGACGAAAACTAAAGATGAATTGGGAGAAAGAAAAGAAATTAATTAGAGAGACCTAGAACCCCAACACCACACACTGACACAGCCCACATTGAGATTTTTAAAAAAAAAATTGCAAGAGACTAAAATTGTCTTCACTGTACCTCAAATGGCGTAACAACCCCCCAGCACCAAACCTAGAGAGTAGCCGCCCACGGTTGCTGAGCTTTCCCGTCTCGGAGTCCTTAAACGCGGGCTGGAGCACAGCACTAGAGCCCATCTGAAGCGCATACTTGAGGGTCAGGTGAGTGGCGATTGCACCTCCGTCGGGATTGCAAAATCATCTCAATTGAAATCTCTGTCGGGATTGTCACTCTGGGAATGCTCCCCGCACTTGCATTCTTCCTCTATCGGCACCGTGCCAAAACCCAGGCAAATCTTCCACAAGTATGTAGGAGGACGCAGTAGAATGCCTCTCCTTTAGTCCCAAGACCACTTCTATCTCTTTTGTTTGTAAATGAGTTCTATTTTCATTTCTAGAAGCATGGAAAACGATCATATTTTAAAGGTTGGGTCATACAGATTCGACCCGGTTTTATTTTGTTCGGGTCGAGTCGATTCGGATCGCACTCTTCCATGAGGTCTATCAGGTCGGATTGGGTGCAAACCCAATTTTACAAGGCCAGGTTGCAGGCCTACTTGTGGTTGCCTGTAACTATTTTGTAACTTTACATAAAATAAAAGATAATTTTATAATATGAAAATTTATTTTTAATGGAATGGCATGATTGTATTAGTTGATTGAAACTAATTGTGAATTGCAAAATAGTTGTAAAGAAATTATAAGATTTTGGTTGCGAATATGTTACATTCTCATCATGAATATGTTGCATCACAAAGAGAAAGACAAGAGACTTCTCATGACTTGAAGCTTGTACTAAATTTAATTTTCATATCTGGCCTCCAATATATTGGTATGAGAAATGTTAGGTTTATAAACTGACGTAGCATATTATGATACGTCAGATTTATTTTACTCTAAAAATGATTATATAATCTAATGTATTATATCAAATCAGACAAATTTATAAGTTTTTTGAATATTTCTTTGTAAATCAAGTATATATGCCTGATCATATGGTATATATTAAACTAAAAATTGGTTCTTAATTTTTCTGGTTAATATCTTTGATTTATAACTTATGTTTTAACAAAATGTTTTTCATTAAAACAAATATATATGTGTTTCTCATGATATATTCAAGAGGTACGTCAGGTACTTGACAAATTTATAGATGGCCGGGCTGCATGCATGAAACTTTCTCCAACTCCGTTTGGAGAAAAGTTCTCTCCATTAAATTAATGGTGGTATTTTAATCGCGACACGAAAGCTTTCCATGATTACATATACATATGAAAGTTTTCGCCAATTTCATTATAGATTATCGCCGATACTCTATTTTTTGCTTAATTTCTTTCGTGTAATCAAAAATATTAATTTGTATTATATATATTATATGCTACAACTATCAGATTTTTAAACTACTAGTTATAAGCGAAACATTACTCAGTGACTTATTTGCAAGTCTATTTTTTTAAGTACCCGAAACTTATAAATATTATAATTTATCTCATAATTAGAAATGATGTATAGTTGCGTGTTGACAGATAACCAAACATACAATTAATTAAGTTGTAACAAAACTCTCATAAAACATATTATTGTCAGTTGTCTATGATTGTTATCCTTAATTACTTGAAGAAAAATTTTACTCATCATCTAGACTACACTACACACCTATTTTTATTTTTTATATTTTTATTCTTTTTACTATAGCAGGTGTGTTGTATAAGAATGATGAGTAGATCTATTACTAAAAATGAAATATAAATATTATATATTTAGAAAAGGTTTGGACAGTGAGTTAAATTGATATGAAATGAGATGAAAGTTTAAATTCGAATAAAATATTGTTATAGTATAATTTTTTAATATTATTTTTATTTTAAAATTTAAAAAAGTTGATTGTTTATAAATTATATATATATATATTAAAAAAAATTAAATGAAATGAAATGAAATAAGTTGAAATTAACTCATTAGCAAGAGTCCATGCACATGCGTCGTTGATGATAAAGGAGATAATTAAAAGCTTGCGATCGGCTTCCATCATTATCACAATACTTTTGCCTTTGCGATATAACATGCATGTACTGTTAAGAAACCTCGTTTCCCTCGACTACGTACCACGCATGCATCACCCCCACATTAGCTGCCACACCAAGATGCAATCATGCAAATATATATATATATATATATATATATATATATATATATCAACCTTGTGCTGTGTTTTCACTGTGACAAACATCTTCTCCTCGAATTACTCCGGCTAAACTCCTTTCATCCCTCCTCCATTTCTGAACAGATCGAAGTTCACAAGATTTTCACTTCATTTTCTGTTTTTCATGTACGTATAATGGCCACGTACGTACATTAAACCCTATATAATCCCACTGCTTTTCACTCATGCTTTCTATCCAGGAATTACAACCCAATTATATATGGCTTCATCATACTTTTTATCCTCGTTCATATTTCTTGAGCTGGCCCTAGTAGTGATCTTATTTCTGATCAGTCCTGCATTTTCCACGCCAAGAAGAACTCTTGATCAGCGCCAAACTGTACTGCAATCTGGATTCAGGGTCTCACTTAAACATGTTGATGCTGGGAAAAACCTCACCATGTTTCAACGTATCCAACGGGGAGTTGAGCGTGGGCGATACAGGTTGCAAAGGCTTAGTGCAATGGCCTCCGCAACCATATCAAATTCTCAGGTTGACGGCCCAATACGTTCAGGGAATGGGGAGTTTCTGATGGACTTATCTATCGGTACACCACCGGTGAGCTTCTCGGCCATCATTGATTCCGGCAGCGATTTAATATGGACACAATGCAAGCCTTGCCAACAGTGTTATCACCAGCCCACACCAATTTTCGATCCGGAAAAATCATCTTCTTTCTCTAAGATGTCATGTGAAAACCACCTATGCAACGCACTACCTTCGCCAACATGCGAAGGTGATGTTTGCCAGTATTACTATGAGTATGGTGACGATTCCACGACCGAAGGTGTCATGGCGACAGAAACCTTCACGTTTGGGAACTCCAATACTAGCAAGGTTTCGATTACCAATATTGGGTTTGGTTGTGGGAACGATAACTTCGGAAATGGGTTGGACCAAGGTGCAGGGCTTGTAGGGTTAGGGCGTGGATCCTTATCCCTGGTTTCTCAACTCAAGCAACCCAAATTTTCATACTGCTTAACTCCCTTTGACGACACCCCATCTGGGACACTTTTGATGGGATCTCGTGCAGGCGCGAATGGCGGCACAAATGCATCAAATATCAAAACAACACCTTTAATAAAAAACCCAACACAGCCAACTTTTTATTATCTCTCGCTTGAAGGGATCTCTGTTGGAAACACTTTTGTGCCCGTTATTAGCGATTTCGAAAAAGATGGCAGTGGCGGCGTGATCATAGATTGTGGGACGACACTTACATACATGTTTCGTTCTGTTTTCGATGGAGTAAAGCAAGCGCTCATTGCTCAAATAGGACTTCCGGTTGACGATTCGGATGCCAGCGGGCTTGACCTATGCTTTACCCTGCAATCTACCGAAGAGCCGCCGGAGCCGATTTTAATCAATTATCCCAGAATGGTTTTTCATTTCAAAGGTGCTGATTTGGAATTGCCCCCCACAAATTATATGGTCAGGGATTCAGTTGATAAGATTTGCTTGGCCATGGCAGACTCTGGTATCTTGGGTATGGGGGTCATTGGCAATATTCAGCAGCAAAACTTTCTGGTGACCCATGATCTTGTGAAAGAAACCATATCGTTCGTTCCTACACAGTGTGATCAACTTTGACCAACAACTTGATTACACTGTCTCTATAGATACACCTATATGTGCATGCGTGTGTGTTTGTATGGTCTCATCGAGATTTGTACGTGCATCATAATATTATATATATTTACTTCTTAAGCTAATTAAATGAACATCTTAGCGTTGAAGTTTCGAATTGTGGTATCAGGATATATATATATATATATATATATATAGAATCCACATATTAGGATTTTTTTGATAAAACAACGTAAGGGAGGGGGGCGGGGGGAACTCATGCATGCACGATCTACAGGCCGAGCCGCCCAGTACTGTCTTTCCTCATCAAGTACTACATGTATGTCATGACAATTTCGAGTTACATTATATAAGTCAGCCGTGTGTTAGCAAACGTGGGATGCACTATAACCTTAAATAAATCAAAACACCAATTAATTTTTAGCATAATTATTAATTAACGTAGAAACCTTCGACATCAGCGATGTGCTGACTGTCATGTAGAAAATAAAGCTTTTAAATAGATTTTCTCATATAATATAAGGAAAACACTAAACCCACCGAGAATGGGTCCCGACATGCAGTGGCCGGTCCCGATAAGTGTTGTTTTTTTTACTTAATGATTAAAGATGTATTTTTTAATAATATTATAATTTTTTAAAAATATATATTTATTTAAGAGTATAAATAAATGTATGAAAAAAAAATAAAAAATAAAAAGGCCAAATGGCCTTCTCGGGAGATTTTGTCGGGCTACACCTTCAGTGTAGTACGACTCTGCATGCATAATATAGATTGACATTCATATTATATCTATTTTTTGATCAATTGATCATCTAGGAATTAGTATTTAAAGCGGAAGGAATAACCCAACAAGACGTTTAAGTTTTAACTAATAGTAAATAGGGTATTAGTCGTTGGATTCCAACGTATGTATATCTAAACATTAAATATGCTATAAGAAAATAAGCGGAGAGGAAAATTTAGAGAACTCCAAATCATTATACTCCACGTACGTATATCATAAGTCCTAAAAAATCAATTTCTAACTAATAATTATATATATTCTCCATATATATTTAATGTTATATTTTTTTTTCCGAGATGATTGTCATGCACTACTTTTAAATTATTCACGAATTTTGAATCATTAATCGATCGTGACTGTAACTCTTGGAGTTTTCTGATTTTTAAAGTTTTAAGCTTAAACTGCGTACTTATATATGACTTTGGCACTAACATTTTTTAAATAAAAATAAATAAAATACGATTATATATGTCCACTGTTGGGCCTAATATGTGGCAGGCCTCCACTCTCTATATCAGCATGTTTGGATTTAGAGATAGATTTTAGATTAAAGATTAAAGTTGAAAATAATATTGTTAAAATATTATTTTTTAATATTAATATTTTTTTGAAATTTAAAAAATTTAAATTGAAATTTAAAAAATTTAAATTGTTTATTATATTTTATGTAAAACTTTAAAAAAATTATAATGATAAAATGAGATGAAATACTTTCTAAATCCAAACGCGCTCTCGGTGTATCAGTAACTAAAAGGACAGTTGGGTTGTTCGAAATTTTCTCAAACTTATTTATTAAAATCCATTTTTAACTTAGTATGAGTTTGTAGCATATTCAAAACACACATGACAATTTTTTATACTTGAATCACATAAAACTTTTTAAAAGTGTGATGAGAACTCGTTCAGATTCCGGCCGACTTGAAAAAGGGTGCAGATAATTGGTCTGTAATATTTGGAGAAGGCAGATACAGAGCAGGTTCAATTTATGACCATTTGAAACCATTGAAAAAATGGACAATTTTCATACTTAAAAACTTCTAGCATAATACATGTTTTTGTTTCAAAAACTAACATACGCATTAGAGTGAGACTAATGTTAGATCGATACAATTTTAAGATGTACAAGCTCGACGCACTCTTTTTGATAAAAAATGAGATCCACAATTAAAAAAATAACTTCTTCGTATATATCTCAATTCTATTTATTTTTTTTAAGTGTGCGGGATTTAAGATTACAAATATCATTTTTAGTGACACCAAAAAGCTACTCCTAAGTTCTTTAGAACACCCTCAATGAATTAGTCAAAGTTAAAAGACATTTTTTATGAATGTAAGAGAAATTTAACTTTTGGCTATTCCATTTACATAAATCTATACATTAGAATAGCTATTTTTTTATTATATAACAATAAAATAATATAAGATGAATTTGATTTTGGTTATTCATATATAATCTCCATATTGGATTATCTATTTATTCATTATATATAAAGTAATGAGTAACTAATAATTTAAAAAAATATTTAATTTTTTTAATTTTATCATACTTTACTATTCTACCTATTATACATTAATTAATAATCATATTCTAATTAAATTAATATATCACTAACTCAAATTAATATATCAATTGTGATAAAATATGTGATAGAAATAAAGGAAGAGAAAAATAATTGATAAAATATATATTTGATGTATGTACAGTAATCTTTAAATTTGAAAAAAATTTTGAAAGTTACTGTTAGCTAATCCATTATGAGCGTATCTTACTCTCTAATAACTAAATATTCAATAGATATGAATTTTAGCTACTCCATTCAGAATGCTTGACACCGTCCTTGCTTTTAGATTACAAAGAATGATGTCACAAAATTTTGGGAACATTCCCAATATTAATTGATAGAATAGAAGGTGGTGGTGCTTTTAAGGGTCTAAAAGTCTCTTGCTTGTATTACACTTCATTGTATCTTATACATTTTTATGCCGTTTACAATCGGTTATTTATTTATTAAAAGAAGAAAGGTTCCCAGAGCTGTTTATGAAAGTCCGGGCAACCACCCACAAATTAGATTAAGCAATTCTGAAAGTGGGCCAGCTAGCTTATCAAGCTCAGTTAATTAAGTTATGTAACTTCTGTTAGTCCCCAAATTCAAACTAGTCGAAAAAATCAATTTCAACTTCCTTTTTTGACACATCACACACACTATTGACATCATAAAAGTCTACATTAAAGTTAAATAAAATATGTTTATAATATATTTTTTTAACATTATTTTTATTTTAAGATTTAAAAAAATTAAATTATTTATTTTATTTTATATAGAAATTTAAGAAAATTATAATGATGAGATGATATGAAATGAGTTGAGAATAATTGTAAAAACAAATAAGACAATTGGTATAAAAAAAATTATGTTTTGAATTATTTTATAATTATAATGGGTCTTGATAAATTACGCCAACTTTTAGGGCTTATTTGGTTAGAGAAACGATCACATCTTATCTTATTATTATAATTTTTTTAAATTCTTATACAAAATATAATAAATAATTTAATTTTTTCAAATTTTAAAATAATAATAATATTAAAAAATAATATTTTATTCAATTAATCTAAAATCCTCTCATCTCACCATCCAAACGAGCCCTTAAGTATCGGAGCTGTAATTATAGAACAAAGTCGTAGTATAACTGTCTTTCTGTTGTATTTATACTTGATGCCTGGTTAGGCAACAGAGTTTCATTGTAAGCTCCAACAGTGTCATGAGAGCCAGAAAACCATGTCATTAGATTTAAGAAAGAAAATTGCAGTCAGTATTGGGCATTATTTTCATTGAGGTTATGATTATTACTTTGGTTCAATATGCACAGTTTATGCAATCAGAAATGTTAAAATATACAAAGAAACAAGTACGTATATATAGAGCTCCAATTATTGAGCACAATACACAAGATTTTTCATATCAGAATCAAATAAAATCATCGAATATGAACAGTCACAGGTGTTGATGATTCATCTGGCAAAAGCTAGCATATCTACGCTCTATAGTGATCTTTAAGGAATGGATAACCAAAGCTGCATATTTACATTTGTGAGAGGAAATCTGAAAGCAGCATTACTAAGTCTAAATGCACTACAAACAGATCATTCTGTAATAAGGCAATTTTGGGTAATAAGGAATAGATCATCGTCTTTTTAGTCGTCATATCGTGTTTAATCATCTTCTGATACGACATTAAATGATTATCTGTTGTTTTTGTTTTTGCTTATCATCTGTCGATCATTCTGTAACACCCTGGGAGATGATAAAAGGATATTGATGGCTAAAAAGACTATGAAAATATTTTCTAAAGGATAGAGCGAAGCTGCTTGGAGCACTCTACCTAGGACCTGAAATCTGCTGTGAAGAGATGCAAGTCAACGAGTTGTACAAGCCGCTGGTATTAGAAGTGGGATTTATAAGCCCAAATCCATTCTGATTCTGCTCGCTCGATCCTTCCAATCTTGATATCTCAGTGAATCTCCGGCCATAGAACCGCAAGAAGTTCAGCGACTCGACCCTTGGCTCACCTAAAGGTAATCCACCTTCCAACATAGAAACAACGTTAGCCATGGCCGGTCTAAGTGCTGGCTCCTCATGCAGACAACACAGGGCAATCCGAACCAGTTTCTCAACCTCTTGGCTTGTCACTCTTCCCTCCAACCTCTGGTCTGCGAGCTCTGCATACCTTCTCTTCTCATGCATTTCCAGAGCAAGTAGAGGGAAATATATTGGTCTGGCTCCCGACCCAGAAGAGGACGACGATAGGCCATTTCCTCCACTGCTGCTGTTCTCTCTGCTATGGCTCAAAGTTTGGAACGAGCTATTCTTTCTTCCCCTCACAATCTCTAGCAATACCATTCCATAACTGTAAACATCACTCTTGTCGGAAATGGCGGAGTTCGTTAGCCACTCAGGTGCAAGGTAACCTCGTGTTCCTCTCATGGTCGTGAATAGACCGGATTGTTCAGGACTGAGCAGCTTAGAAAGCCCAAAATCTGAGATTTTCACGTGTAAATTGTCGTGCAGGAGAATGTTCTCTGGCTTGACATCACAATGGATGATCCTGTCCTCACATCCGCTATGCAAGTAAGCAAGCCCTCGTGCTGTTCCAAGTGCTATTTCCACCCTCTCTTGCCATTCTAGAACAGGGCCATTGCCGAAGAGTGGACGGTCCAAGGAACCTCTGTTCATGTACTCCAGGACAAGAAACCGCTGCCTCCCATGTACACAAAAGCCTTTCAATCTAACCAGATTGACATGGTGGACGTTCCCAATTATTGCAATCTCAGTACAGAAATCCTTCTTCCCTTGGACACCCAGACTTGTAATCTTCTTCACCGCCACAACGCTTTTGTCTGAAAGGGTACCTTTGTATACAGCACCAAAGCCACCACTACCAATCTGGGTTTTGAAGTTCTCAGTTGCATCTGCGAGCTCTTCATGATTAAACCTTCTAGGCAAGCCCGGAATATCGATCATCTCTTGCTCTGCAGACGATGATGAATTACACCGGCCGGATTCTGCATTATTTTTTGTTTTGGAAAGCCTATTTTTTCTCAACCAGAGGATTGCGACAGCTACAATGGTAATTAACAAGAAGAATCCGGACGGAGGTAGCAGTACCAAAGCAGCTATGGGGAAGTTATGTTTCTGGTTGTTGTTGTTGTTCCCAGTTGGGTTTTCAGGAGAAGAGTGTACCAAAACTTTAATATAGCCCCGGTTATCATTCTCAGGCCTTGGGTTCAAAATGATAGATCCTAAATGCTTTTCAAGAAGATAACATGATTCAGAAGCATTTTCATGGAAAATAGCGAGACAAGAACAGTTCTGAGAGCATATATCTTGGCAAGCCGACAGATCCACACTATGTTCCATAGGGCCATTGAAATCATTAGCAAAGTAGTCCATACCGTAGGCCAGTTGAAGATACGAAACTGAGGAGTTGAATTGATCACTGCCATTTCTGTTTGCATTACTCTTACAATCTGAAGGCAGAGAAAGAGAAGTATCGGTTGGAATGCATTCACCATTCGCTTGAACACGGAATCCCGACGGACAAGAGCAAGTTCCACTCAGAGGCCTTCTCGTGCACAATCCAATTTTCCCGCAAAAGAAAGGAATATGGCAATCATCGACCGGACCGAATAATTCTGTCACCCAATCGTCGCCGATGAAGCTGCTGATGACAAATCTGCCTTCAGATCCCAACTTTCCAATCCTGAAACCCGATGGACCGCTCAAAGGTACCTGAATCACAGCCGTGGATCCATCACTTTCTAACAAATACAGACCGGTATCATTTATAGCCAGGAACGAAACCTCCCCGTACGAGTTCTTGAAAGCCTTTTCGTGCATCGAAAGCTTGAAATAAGTCATCCTTTTCCATTGCAGCAACAAATCCCCGTCGGTCATCAGAAGCCGATAATCACCCACCGATTGGTCCTGCTCGGACAGAGCGCTTTCCAAAGATTTTCCAACACGCAAGCGCTGTCCGACGACAATACTGTCCGTCGGATTCTCGAAACTCTCCCATAGCGTAATATTTCGCGCATCAACCAGTAAGAGGTTCCCCGTTTCCAAAAGTTGCATAGCAGCAATCTCAGAATTCAAAGGCGGGGTCGACCATAGTAGTTTACCAGCCTCGTTTGCCACTCTAAGGCCGTCGACAGACAGAGACAACTTGTCGGAGTTCGACATGGACGCGTTGCGGTTGGCCGACCAGACGATGGCATCGGAGGCGACGTGGGTGATGGAGAAATAATACCGTGACGGTGAGGTCTGTGCTTTAGTACCGGAAATAGAGGCTTTGAAAGTACCATTCGGAGAGACCAAGAAAGTGCCAGACTGGTCGATGAAGAGGAAGTATGAGGCGATGAAGGGGGGACGGATGGAGTGGGTGGAGAGGGGACCTGAGAAAACAAAAAAGGGGAAGAGAGCGCCGGAAAAAATGAAGATCAAGACGACCGCCGAGGACAATGCGATCAACGAGAAGCCCATGCAAAGAAAAGATGGTGTAGGGGATATTGATCAGGGTAGGGTAATTAGCTCCAATAAGATCAAAGACGACGGAAATGGATATAAAGAAAAACGATTTGGGTGTTGTCTGCAGAAGCAGCAGCAGCCTCCTCCATATAGATGATCATGTTTCATGTCCAGTTTCAGCTTCTTGTGTGATCAATGCGTTGACTCGGATACGGATATTGTGAACACCGAAAGGACAAGAAAAGAAAATGATTCACTCATAATATTTTAAAAATTTTATTAAAAATAATATTTTTTTATAAAAATATTTAAAAATTTACATAATATATTGTGCTGGATTCAATTGTGTATTAAGAAAAAAAGAAACGCTAAATGACAAAACTTTCGAGCACAAACTGACGAAAAGATTATCAAATGAGCATTCCCTCTTTTGAAGTCTTGACCCTTCAAGCAGAGATAAGACAGTTTATGTCATTACAGTCTCTTTCCAATTTCTGGAGTTTATAATCTCTGTCAGAGTTTATCTTACCTTCTATTAATATTTTACTCTATATTTATTTAAAGAATAAAAGGCAATACTAAATATACTCACAAAAAATATTCATATTCACGTGACTTTCTCGTTTGTACATCACTTTAAAAAAATAAAAATAAAAATTATGAATAGTCATGTGAATATATAAATTTTTTATGAGTAAATTTAATATTTTTAAAAATAAATCAGTAAAATTAAAAAATTAATAGAAAAATCAATTTTTTTTTCAAATAAATCTAGATCAAATACCGCGCACTCTTTTTTTCTTAAAAAAATAAAATTCATTTTTTTCATATGAATCTCATATTTATTTATTTTTTACAAAAGTATATTATGTATTTATGCACTCTATGACTATCAAATATATATATGAGTTTTGTTACTCATCATCCCTACATACCACACACCATATTTATTTTTATTTTTATTTTTTAAATTTTTAAATTTTTTTTCGGTATTATTCTTCCTAAATTAATTAAATTCTTCTACTTATAATCTATACACCACTTATTTGATAAGAGGAAAAAAAAATTAAAAAATTATGTATAGTATGTGATATGAGAATGATGAGTAGAATTTTGCTCAAAAAATATATATATATAAAGAATCTTGTGGACTGATATTATTAAGTTAAGAGTAATACTTTTTTGAATATTTTTACATCACACTTTATCTGTACGAGATAATTATTTTATTTGTAAAATTCAAATTTTAAATTTATCTTCTAAATTAAATTATGGTAAATATCTTTCAAATATAATTATTCTTAAGTTAAAAGCTAAGATTGTGATCACAAAGTTAAAAACTAGATAATTTATCTTTCAAATAAGTAAATATCTATCCCCCCTGGTATTGGCGATCAAGACGTTAAAAGAGGCATAGAAACTCTCCAAGAAACTCTCCAAGATTCTTTCCAAGAATACGTCGAGTGATTGGGGCTATGCATGGCTGTCACCGAAGGCCACCAGGCCATTTCGGTGGTTGCTCCTCGCCTCCGATCCTATGCAGACTTGATCCTGGAGACTCCTCAGCCTATCCCTGAAGTCATGGTACCTTTCCGATCTCACAAACTTGTTGATGGAGAGGTATGTATTATTTTTTCTAAAGATGAAGTGGACCGTTCGGCTATACCTTTTCAATACTCTCTAGTATTGAAATTTCTCAGACAAAGACCCTCTCTTGATTTCATAAGAGCGTTCATCAAAACCAGATGGGGTCTATCAAACCAACCGATTGTTTCATCTATGAGTAAGCCGCGGAATGTCTTCGTGCGACTGGCGTTGGAGGAAGACTTTGTTAAGGCTTTTGCTCGTGAGAATTGTGAAATCAATGGAGTACCGTATAGAGTTTTCCATTGGACTACTGATTTCCAAGAAGATCAAGAACCAGTCCGTGTGCCGGTGTGGATCACGCTGCCAGGTCTTCCACCAAACTATTATCATGAATCTTTCCTTCGCAGCATTACGGCTCCCATTGGAAGATTTCTAAAGCGTGACAATCCCACTCGATGCGCTACTCGTACAGATGGTGCAAGAATCTGTTTAGAGATGGATATTTCTAAAGAACCTATTCAAGCGTTGTGGATTGGTACCCCCCGTCATCCACAAAGTCTCTATCAAATTATTGAGTTCGAGACCTTGCCGGCATACTGTCCTAAGTGTCATGTTCAAGGCCATAATTCCAAGACTTGTAAGGGTGAAGGCAAGAAACGGAATGTGCAGATGAAGGATCCTAAAGACAAGGCAACGATGGAACAGGTCTGGGTTATCAAGGAATCCAAAGCTGGGAGTCTTGTTCAGAAGGGTAAGTCTAGTAAGGTGGACGGGAGGCAGTTGATTGTGGAGGACCGTATTCCAAATGATCAAGTTAGGGAGACATCGGATGCTGACCGTATGAATGGTGTTGAAAACAGAGGAATGGAAGCAGTTACTCAATTAGAGCAGGAAGTGGTTGATGGTGAACCGGGGTTCATAATTCAGGTTCCCATAGTTCCAGTTATGGACCAGGTGGGGCCTGGTAGTTCAATGGACGTTGATTTGGAGGTGGCTGATCTTGAGGAGGGGATGTTGTTGGAGCCGAAGCTGCTAGATGAACATGCAGGTTTGTGTTCGGGAATAGACCAAAAACGTGTGGCATCGGGTTCGAAGACTGATATGGCAGGTTTGCAAATAGACGGCATGCTTGCACCCATTATGGAAGTTTTTCATACGGAAAATATTGAAGGACATACGCTGGAGGAGGCCTCGGTACAGGAAGGAGATGCTTCAGTTTTTGAGGAGGTTGGGCGTAAGAATTATTGCTCAGATGGTCACACTTGCTCTGATTCGGACTTGGACGGGGAAGCGGATAATTTAGCTAAAGATAAAATTATAGTCTCGGATTCAGATTCTCAATTGAATAAAAAAAGGAAAGGGAAAGGTATTAAGGTAAGAGGTTCTTCCAGGGTCGTAAATAATCCCGCCCGGCTTAATTTATGAAGCCATCTTTATTGTACTGGAATGCTCGGGGGATAGGTACGTCAAGAAAGCGCCTTAAAAAATTGGTATCTAAATTTCTTCCTCAAATTCTTGTTATTGCTGAGCCAATGGTAAGTAATTCCCGTTTAGATTTGTGGCGTGATTGTTTGCGGTTTGATTATTGTTGTTCTAATGTTAATGATGGAGGTAAGTTATGGATGTTTTGGGTTCAGGAATTAAATCTTGTTGTTGAGTTTATGGGTGATCAATTTTTGACAATTCGTATTGATAATCCTAATGTTGTCCGCATTACTTTTGTATATGCGAAATGCTCCTATTTGGAGCGTAGAAGACTGTGGGATGTTTTGATGGCGGCTAATATTCACCAGTTACCTTGGATGGTGATGGGTGATTTTAATATTATTAGGAATGATTCGGAGCGCAGAGGGGGACAGCCAAGATTAGCTTTGGCTATGGAGGAGTTTAATGATTGGGTGGGTGCTTGTGGTCTTCTTGATATGCCTTTTTGTGGGAATTCTTTTTCCTGGTGTAATGGTCATTCGGGGAGATCTAGGCAATGGGCGAGGCTTGATCGTTGCTTTCTTAATACTGCAGCTCTTGATATTTTTCCTGATGCTAAATTGGAATATTTATCTCGAACCTCTTCTGATCATGCACCTATGTCGATTTTTTTGGAGAATTAGTTTGTTTCTTATGGCTATCCTTCTTTTAAATTTCAGCAAATGTGGGTATCTCATGCCCAATTTTTTGAATGTGTTTTGAATTCTTGGAAGGTGGATGTGGTTGGAGGCTCTAGTTTAAATGTGCTGATGAATAAACTTAAAAGACTCAGAATTGCTTTGCGAGAGTGGAATAAGCATGTTTTTGGGAGGACGGAATTTCATATAGCAGAGCTTGAGGCTCGTATTAGGGGTTTGGAGGCTAGTCTGCAATCTGAATATATCAAAGATGTAGAGGATGATCTCGTGGTTTCTCAATTGGAGCTTTCAGTTTGGTTGGAGAGGGAAGAAAAGCGTTTGGCTCAACAAGCTAAACAAGGTTGGATTCAGAAGGGAGAAGCGACTTCCACGTTCTTCCGTGCGGTCAGTCGTCGTAATCATAAAGTGGTGAAAGAGATGAAACTTGCAGATGGTACTATTCTTTCCTCACCAGAACAGATCCATGACGGGGCTATTTCTTATTTCTCACAATTCCTGGAGGTTGGTTCTTGTTGTGAAGAGCCGAATCTGGGGGGTTTGGTCATTCCTACTATTTCTCAGGGTGATAATGAATTTCTGGCTCGTATTCCATCATCCCAGGAAGTTTACGAAGCTCTTTGTTCCATTCCGGAAGATAGTAGTCCAGGTCCTGATGGGTTTGGATCGGGATTCTATCGTTCATGTTGGCATATAGTGGGTAATGGGGTTGTTGATGCGGTTTCAGAGTTTTTTCGAGGTAAGAATCTTCCGAGGTTTTTTAATGCTACTTTCTTGGTTTTAATTCCTAAAGTGGATAATCCGACAAGTTTTGATAAGTTTAGACCAATTAGCCTGTGTACCGTGTTTTACAAAATATGCACTAAAATTATGGTTAATCGTCTTTCTCCCATATTGGCAAAAATTATATCTCCTGAACAAGGAGCTTTTCTTCCGGGTCGAAGCATATTTGAGAATATTAGTATTACACAAGAAATGATCCATTCTATTAATAAGCCGGCTCATGGTGGAAATGTTGTTTTGAAGATTGACATGGCTAAAGCATATGATAGTGTAGACTGGTCTTTTCTTTTGCATGTTCTTAAAGCATTCGGGTTTTCAGATTTTTTCTGCATGTTAATTCAAAAATGCATCACTAATCCTTGGTTTTCTGTGATTATGAATGGGGTGCCCAAAGGTTTTTTTAAAGGTGGTCGTGGGTTGAGACAAGGAGACCCTATCTCTCCTTATTTATTTATTATTGTTGAGGAAATTTTTACAAGGATGATAAAAAAACATGTGGATATGGGTAAGATTATTCCTTTTTACCATTCTAGGGGTACTCCCATTATTTCTCATTTACTCTATGCGGATGATATGGTGCTTTTTTGTAATGGGGGAAAAAAATCTTTAAGAACTATTTCTGATGTGTTAAAGACGTACGAACAATGGTCGGGGCAAGTAGTTAGCAAAAACAAGTCCTCTATTTTTTTCTCTTCGCAGATTCCTATTTCTAGACGTCGGGCTCTTCTTCGTTTCACGGGTTTTACGGAAGGGACTTTTCCCTTTAAATATCTAGGAGTTCCTATTATTTCAGGAAGATTGAAAATTGCTTATTTTGATGACTTGATTGCTAAAGTTCAATGTAGATTGGAGGGTTGGCAAACCAGATTGTTATCTAGTGGGGCGCGTCTGATTCTTATTAAACATGTGCTTCAAAGTATTCCTGTTCATAGTCTTTCTATCTTAAGGACGCCTAAAGCTGTTATTGAGAAACTTAAAAAAATTATTAGCACCTTTTTCTGGAGTGTTAAAGATGGAAAAAACAAGAAAAAATGGCATTCTTGGGTGGATATTTGTAAGCCTGTTTCGGAAGGCGGGATGGGTATTCGGAGCCTTCAAGATGTGCAAACATCTCTACATATGAGGTTAGCTTGGAATCTTTTGCAAGGTACATCTCTTTGGTCTCATTTTTTTCATGCTAAGTATGTTGGTGATAGTCATATTTCTATAGTGGATCCAAGGAAAGGGTCTATTTTTTGGAAGATGATTTTGGAAAATATTCCTTTAGTGCAAACAAATTCTAAATGGAGAGTTAGAGAGGGTAAGCTTCTTTTTTGGCATGATAAGTGGGTTGATGATGCCCCTCTTAGTCATAATATTCAGATTTCGGGTATGCCAAATCTTAAGTTGGAAGATTGTAAAACTGAGTTGGGTTGGAATATGGAGATTTTTGCTCAGTTGGTTGGGTATCAAAAAGCTGAAGATATTATTATGCAATTGGGTAGGGTTAAACATGGGAAAGATAAATTGATATGGCTTCCTAATGATGACGGAACTTTTTCTTCGAAGAGTGCTTGGAATTGTATTCGCTTGAGGGGACCAGATTTCCCTTGGGCAAAATGGGTTTGGCACTCTGTTCTTCCTAAAAAAATTTCAATCACAATGTGGAAGGCCATACATGATTGTCTTCCTGTGGATGATAGAATTTGCAGAATTGGTATTCCTATTGTTTCCCGTTGTGATTGTTGTTCCAGTTATACTTGTGAAGATCTAAATCATATTCTTGCGGGAGGTGATTTTGCTGAAAAAATTTGGCGTATATGTTCGGTGGTTATTGGAATTCCGTGGGTGGAAGGTTGTTCATGGAGACAGAGGGTGGAGTGTTGGTATAGGAGGGCTAAGAATTCTAATCGTCCTGGTCAACTGTTGGGTCTTCTTCCGGCAATCATTACTTGGCGGTTATGGGGCCGTCGTTGTAAAGCCCGGATGGAAGGAATAATGGAATCGGTTCAACAAGTTTGGTGTTCCATCAAATATTGGGTTTCTTGGATTGCAGTTAAACTTAACAAGGTTAATTTGTTCAATCGGCGAGATGAAGGTATTTTAAAATGTTTTAATATGTCGTTAAATGTCATGAGGAAAGAGATTGTCATTCCAGTAAAGTGGAATCAGCCTAAGCAAGGTTGGGTAAAGCTGAATGTTGATGGTTGTTCTCTAGGTAATCCGGGCCCTTGCGGGAGGTATTATTCGAGATGAAAAAGGTAATCTGCTTTGTGGGTTTGCTATTGCTATGGGGCATCATTCGAACAATTATTCTGAGCTAATGGGTTTACTTCATGGGCTTCGATATATTGGTTTGATGGGTTTTCTTTTTGTGGAAATTGAACTAGATTCTTTGATAGTTCTAAATTGGTTGAAGAATCAGAGATGTGGCTTATGGTATATGGAAGACTATTGGGATGAAATTCAGAGTCGTATAGCTGGTATTAATGTTTCATTTGTTCATTGTTATAGAAAATGTAATTCGGTTGCGGATAGTTTAGCTAAAATGGGTGCTAATGGTATTTCGGGATCATGGTTGTCTCTTCCTGAGTTACCTCCTGCTATTAGAGGTAACATTAGGCTGGATAGAGGGGGTCTCCCTTACTTACGTAGAATCCGAAGCAGTTGATTAAAAGATTTGTGAGCTGGCTGTTTGAGAGGTATGTATTTTTTTGCATTTGATCATTTATTTCTCACTCTATGTTCGTGCAGATTTTGTTTTTGCAGGTTGTTCTTTGAAGGTTTTTTTGGAGGTTTTTGTATAGTGGTTGAGTTTTTTGGTTTTTAGGCTTGGGTTTTGGTTTTATTATATTATTTGTAGCCCCCAGGCCTTGGGTTGTAATCACGGTTTTCCTCCGCCACAAGTGAGGGTTGATTAATAAAATTTGGGACGGAGTCACAATTGGACATGTGACTTTCGGCTCTTCATAAAAAAAAAAAAAAAAGTAAAAATCTATCAATATATGGAAAATTTAGAAGAAAAAGAACCTTAGAATCTAAGCAATGAAGTATCACTTTTAGTTTTAAATATGAATCTCGTAAAAAAAATCTAAATTTTAAAAAATATATAAATTGGACTTATTTAATGAAATCCCAATAATAATCAAAAGGATTAAAATTACAAAATAATTGGAATTTAACTTGAAGTCATTTGTTATTTGTTTGGAAGTTGAGCTCATCTCAACTTATCACAACTCATCATTACAATTTTTTCAAATTCTAATATAAAATATAATAAATAATTTAATTTTTTCAAATCTCAAAATAATAATAATAATAAATAATAATATTCTAATAATATTTTATCATATCAATTCAACTCAACTCACTTTAACATAACTCATGTCAAGCAATAAGCTGCGACAATGTCGTCAAGACCTATATAATCGTTAAAATAATGCTAACGGGCTATTTGAACGGTACGGACCATTTGAAACTTGTCGTTCGGATGAGTTTATAATAACCTATGGCACCACAAGAGGGTCATCAATAGTAATTTTCAGATGACCCAATAACAGTACTCTGGTTATGTGTGTGGGTGAGATGGAGATGAATTTAAAAGGGGATGATGTATATAAAAGTACTTATGGGCATGACGCCCTCCTGGCCACTTTTGTAGCTGTCATCCATGCATACATCATGTACATATTATCTCTCTGTCAATGGAGACTGATTTATGATTTGGAATCAAAGTTATATATATATGGATGATGGAAATATTATATTATGCATCTACATGGATGGAGGTATAATTATTGTCTCTCATGGGCTTGGAAATAGATCTCATTTTCAAAAATTATTCAAATGAGTAATGTTATATATCACACTTTCATTTTATTTTGATCATATTATATAGTATATGGTACATTCATCACTATTAGATGATAAACAATCACGTAATAAATGATCATTTAATGGTGATAAATGTATCACATCATACTTAGTGGGATGGTAGTATAGTGTATACAATTTTCCTATTCCAAATACAAACATTTTCAAACTAATCATTACAAATTTTTCAAACTAAAAATTACAATTTTCCCAAACATTCAAACAAAAAATAAAAATAAAATTCAATTTTTTCAAATTTCTAAACAAAAATAATATTATAAAACTATATTCTAACAATATTTTAATTTTATAATATTTTTTATTCAATTTTTTCTCTCCCTTTATTCAAAACCCAAAAAATATTCAACTCAAATTATCTCATTAATATTCACAAACTATTTTACTATTATTCATAAAATTCTCATCTCATTTCACTCTCTAAACAATTCCTAAACGTAGGGGTGTTAAATCATAATAACGGATCGTGTTCGTATCGTGTCAAAGCATGTATATTATACTATATGGATCAACCTGAACACGACCCGTTAAGCTTATCATATAAAAATCTTAAGCACTAATACGACTTATTAACATAACATGTTGACACAATATGATTCATTTTGACCCGTTAGTAAATACTACAAAATAGGTTAACACGACACAATCCAACCCATTTCAACCAGTTTACGTAAATAAGTTAAATAAACTCAAAATTAACTTGTTTAACTTAATTAAGTTTAGAATAATTTTATATAAATATTAAAATCATAGTATCTTAAAATTCCAACAATTTTAATTTTAAGTATAAGGGTATCATTTTAATTTTAACTTTTAAGCACTAGTATAAGTTCGAATAATTTCGTGTTTAATATTTTTAAATTTTCTAGATTTTTTTATGAAAATATTTTAAATATTTATAGATATTAAGAAAATCATCTTCCAAACACAAAACATGTTACTCGAGTCATTATTATAAATATATATAATCAATTAAGTATACATATATATATATATTATAAAGATATATCTTAGCTAGCAAAAGATCAATATTTGTTTGCGAAGATTTTAAATAAGGTTATCAAATACAAATTAAATTGTGATCCGAAAATTTGATGATTAATCGAAATAAAATGACGTTATATTATATTTTCAGAAACGCTACTGGACGAAGGTACCTATAATGTGATCTGATCGGAGACCAATAGAGAGGTGACACGTAAGGCTTCCTCAATTGTTAATGTGGGGACTTATATAGGGTCATGATCTTAAAGTTTCTCCTACCTGATCGAGTCTCCATCTCTCCTTCGAGATCGATTTCCTCTCTCTCTTGCAGTAATTCCTCTCGAATGACTCTCCCTCTCTCTCCTTCGATCGACTCTCCCTCTCTGTACTTTGATTGCGCGACTCTCTCTCTCTCTCTCTCCCCCCTTCCCTCTCTCTCCTTCGAGGGAGGGTTAGGGTTTTGAAATTTTTTCAAGCAAGCAATAAAAAAACCCTACAAAATTAAACTTTCAAAAATTAGGAATTTTTGAAAAATAAAAACTTGAGAAATACACTCCAAAAATAAACAACAAAATCCAAAATATAATTACTTTGAATATGAGTTGGGTCATGAAATCCAAAATTATCTCTCTCAGGTTTAGTAACGAGAGAGAATGTGAGAGATGGAAATGGAGTTTTCGGATCAAGAGAACCAGCGTGACCCAAAGTTTGGTTTCAATTTCCCTTTCGAATCAAATCTGGGTGGCTTCGATGAGAGGCAGTGAGGGTTTTATCTTCCGAATCGAGTGAGAGAGCAGAGAGAGGGGGGGAGGGGAGAATCAAGAGGCAGAGAGAGTGAGGGACAACACAGATTTTTTGTTTACGCAGAGTGTAATTTGGTCATGTGTTCGCTTACATGTCAGATTCACTTTATAGGAGTCTCTAGCGAGAAGTTATTCTCTTGTATTCTTACCACATGAACAATCACCTCATTTACACGCATAATATTTATGCAGTGCAATTTATAAATACAAATAATCCGCTATATATATTATATATATTTATCACGAGTCTCATGTCTCGTTTGTTTTTATAATTCTTCTCAATTCATCTCATCATATCTAATTATTACAATTTTTTAAAATTTTTACACAAAATAAATTAAAGAATTCAATTTTTTCAAATTTTAAAATAAAAAAATATATTCTAACAATATTTATTAAATTTTTAATTTTAATCTCAACTCATCTCATATATTTTTTAAAATAAACAAGGGCTTAGGTAAGCCCAACAACTTTTTGGCAGATCCAAATAATTTGGCGTATTGGGTAAAGGGGATTCCGGAAAAAGAGAGACAAGAGTCTCAACAATTTCACATGAGTAGGGTTCAATCTATTTCGTTGTCTGACGTTTGTTGTTGTCTGTCTTCCCATAGCAACACAGTATATTTCTCTTCCCGTACATGCTGCAACTTACATGCACCTTTTTGTACTCGAGTGATCATCCCGGCCATTAATTTCCTACATTAGTAACATATTTTCAAGAAAAATAAGTATGTATATATATATATATATGCTAGATTTATGATGATTAGTAAGCTTAAGAAACAACACAAACATAAATATTCCGACCTTATAAACACCTGTTTGGGAACTTTCCTTTCCTTCTTTTCCTGCTGCATTTTGATTTCTTCTGCGTCATGTACATCTTGCATATCTTCTTTTGCTGCTTATTTTCTCAAAGCAGATCAACTCTCTCTCTGATCTCTCTCTCATTTAGATTCTTGAGTTGTTAGAAATGCCAAAAAATAAGAAGAACGTTCGTCTTGTCTGTCATGAATGCAACAGGTCACATGGAATATAATTAATGGCGGTACTGCAACAACCTTTCGTTGACTACGTTAAAATTTTTGGCACCGCGCGAGGAACAGAAGGATGACATTGGCTAGCTACGTACAATATTGAAGAAATTGAGTAATATTTGTATAAGAAGCCAAATAATATTAGTTGTAGTGTATACATGAAAAATGCATCATTATTCAAAACAATAATATTCTTTGGATTTTGCTGCATGGCAACAGCATATATATATAGCCAGCTTTGCTGCATGACAATTAAGAATCTGCTCAATTGTCGTAGTACTGTGTTACGACAAGTTAATGAAAAATTCTATATATCATATTATTATTTCACTTTTATTTAATTATATAAAATATGACATATTTATCATCATTAGATGATCTTTTATTATTTAATAGTGATAAATATATAACATATGATAGAAATAAAATTATAGTATGGTATGGTATATAGTATTATTCCAAGTCAATGTTTTCTTTCGTCAGATTTATCAAAAACAAAAGTGTGTGAAAGCATTGGTCCCTAAACAGAATTCTTAAAGCTTTCCACAACATAAATTTGAAAGAAAAAGTCTTCTTACGAGTTTGTGCACCAAACCGCTTGTAAATAAGTTGTGTGAACATAAATTATGAGCATTAAGACTAGTGCCCAAAACGACATGGGTCTTAATTCTGAACAGCTGTTCTCATGGCCAAAAAATATCAAAATTAAGATGGCAGACTTTGCATGGTTGATAAGAAACCGTTTAAACTGGGATAAATTAGGTAGGGGCCGCGCGAACGCAGGCCCCCACTACCACAAATAACGACGTAGGCTCTCCCACATTGGGGAGACCTTAGGCTGGCACCCCTCCCCAAAGTGCAATGGAGGTCACCAGCCTAGGCCATGGGCCTTCTTGATCACCCATTGACCCCGCCCAGGTAAGTAAATTGGTTGTTGTTCTATGCTCTTTATTTATGCTCCCAACTATCTACATCTACATCGGTACTTTTTCAATGTGGGACTTGAAATACACAGCTTCAACACGTTTCCAAAATCAATCTCTCTCTCTCTCTCTCTCTCGTTTTTCAAATAGAAAATCTGAAGACGAATTTTCGAAAGGGTTTTTATGAATTGCATTACTTTTAGGTATGGTTTGGATAATGGATTAAGATAAAAGTTAAAAATTGAATAAAATATTATTTTTTAATATTAATATTATTTTGAAATTAAAAAAAATAAATTATTTATTTTATTTTATATGAAAATTTGATAAATTTATAATTATTAAATGAGATGAATTGAAGACCTTTTTGTATTCAAACTGGGCTAATTGAATAATTTTTCAAAATTTATTCTATTAATTTAGATAAGTTGAGATGAGATAATTCTTATTCTAATTAATTAAGATACTGCACAAATTTGCCTAAGTTTTTGCTCCAAACTACAGTATGAGCAGTGTATGAAAAGGTTCAACTTCAATACAGTAAGCTCAAAGGGGTCTGCCCCCTAATCAATTGGACAAAACAGATAAAAGAAAGGTGGCTAAAGCAAGAAATTAAAGGACCATTGAGTGCACTGCCTATACCACGATCATATTCTGCTTTTTCGTAACAAAGGACCATTGGTTCTTCAAATTTATGCAACAGTGATACTTGACTCAACTAGGATCACACAATAAGGCCATTATTCAAGGGTCCACATGTATCTCTGACTTTCAAAAGCTAGTGAATCAGACATGCAGTTCTCAAAGTTAGAATTCTTAGCTAATTTGGTGTTGCCGACAGGCAACAGACCAGGTTTTCTCAATGCAGCTTTATCATATATATAAATAAAATTATTATAAAAAAAATTAATAATTGATAGAACTCATACTTTTTCAATTATCTATTCAAAAATTAACAACTCAACATATTTCATACATCTAAACAATTCAAAATATTTTCAATAGGATCCACAAACTCACTTCAATCTCTATTCATAACTATTCATAAACATTCTATAATATTTATCACTATTAAATATAAATAAAAAATAAAATTACTATAATATTTATTACTATTATATATAAATAAAATTATTATTAAAAAAAATTAATCATTGATGAGACTCACACCTTTTTTAATTATCTATCTAAAAATTAACAATTCAATATATTTCATACATCTAAATAATTCAAAATATTCTTAATAGAATTTATAAACTCATTTTAATTTTTACTCATAATTATTTATAAATATTCTTAATATTTTTTAAATATTCTTGCTATCCAAACATATCCTTAACATTATAGCAAGCAACTTCTTATCTGTAATGAAGTTTTGTCGCCCTTGTCACAGCTTGGTCCTGCCCGCCAGTGAGCGAGGCACTTACCTCGTTGCTCCTGTTGGGCTGGGCCTTGACTATCATCAATCCCGATCAAAAACAAATCTAAAGTTGTATTTAGATGTTGAAGTGAGTTGAGTTGAGTTGAGTTGAGATGATAAAATATTGTTAGAATATTATTTTTTAATATTATTATTATTTTGAGATTTAAAAAAGTTGAATTGTTTATTATATTTTGTATTGGAATTTGAAAAAGTTATAATGATGAATTGAGATGAGTTGAGATGAGTTTGGTAACCAAACTCACCCTAGTCGGGTCTCTAAAATTAAAATTGTTTCCTAAAAAGAGAAGCATAGGGTGGCAAGAATATCTAAAAATAAAATTTAGATTTATTGAAAAATTACCTCAATTCATCTTATTTTATAATTATAATTTTTTTAAATTTTTACATAACATATAATAAACAATTCAACTTTTTCAAATCTCAAAAAAATAATAATATTAAAAAATAATATTATAATAATATTTTATTGTATTATTCACAAACCATTTCAACTCATTACTGAATCTAAATTGGGTTTTAGGTTCTATTTTAAAGTAAAATTATGTTATTTAAAAATTTAGTGCATAAATACACCATTTATTGTGTGACCACTTAAATATATTATATTTAATTTTTAATTTTTATCTCAACTCATTTCATCTTATCTCTTATCATTTTATTTGTGAAAATAAATTAGGCCCTATTGTAAGTACTTATCGTCATTGTAATTATTACTTTTATCATTCATGACTTTGCACTAAATAATTGGAAGATACATTAAAATTTATAAGTAACTTTCAAATCATTTGATGCCGTAGAAGGAAATGATTGCTAAAATTAGAAGGATAAATAACATTACACTAAACAACTAATATTTTAGAAATGCAATAAGAATTTTATAAAAAAATATTTCTAACTAGAAGTAGATATGGCGGATACTATATTCGTACTGTTCACATAACAAGACTTTAATTCTAAAGAAAGTTTAATGCTGCATTTGATCCTGGAATATCTCAATGATTTGTGAATAGTTTGTGAATAGTAATTAAGTAATCTGAATTTATTTTATTACAATTTTGTTCCCAAACAGATTTTAAGATTATTAGTTTTTAATCAAATTCTTGTATATTTTACTTGATCACCTGTAAATATATTTTTCTTATAAAAAAATGGTATGTTAACTGTTAATTTTGTTGGAAGGCTGCTTTTGGATATTGAGATAATTTCAAATAATCGAATTGTGAATAATAGTATTTGACGATTCCGACATGCCCAAAGGTCACATGCATAAATAAATTTATATATATGTTCGAATATATGAAATAAGTTAAGATGAATTTAATTTTTTATAAAAAGTTAAAAAAATAGTGAATCTTATCAATAATTAATTTGAGATACAAACATAGCATTAATCATTAAAATTAAAAGTATGCTTGAAGTTAGAAGCCGGTTCAAAAACACAAATTCCAGGCCAATTTAGTAAATATGATTTGATAAAAAAAAAAACGAAATGGCCCATGCAAAAACATACACTACATACAGACGCTGCTGGTTGGATGGATGGAATTTAGGATGCGGTACATGACGATGACGTTCGCTCGCAACGAGTCTTTGCAAATGGCAAAGCAGTAGGAGGGGGCCGTCGCCAACGTAACGTTCCCTTTCCCTTATGCCATGCATTTTAGGCAAAGAGAAAAAGCCGGCCCCATCCAATTCCAATTCCAATTCTCTCTCAGTCCACTCTCTTCGCTTTTACTTTTCTCAGTTGTTGTTGTCGTTGTAGTATATTTTCTTTTCTTTTTTCTCCTTTTGTCTTCCCAATGCTGTGAAAATACATACAACTCCTATCCATTTGCTTTCCTTTCCTGTGATTCCCTACCATTCTCCAAAGCAACTGTTGCTGCCAGATTCGATAATCAAAAACCAAATTCCCTCTGACCAAAGACTTCGCTGCCGGCTATGATGCCAAGGTCTCTGCATTTCGTTGCTAGTTTCCGGTGACTTCTACGGTCACAAATTGGACGAAGTATAGGAGGAAACTGAACAAGAAATGCAAGAGACTCTACTGGGTCTTTCTGGACAAGCCGTTAACCCAGACGACAGCGATAATAAGAAGAAAAATTCTGAAGAAGAAGAAAAAGAGATGGAGTTGGTGGTCGCGCAGCCTTGTATGGTTGTGGGTCGGATGCGATCCCCAGCCGGGTCCAGGCGCGTGACTCCCACCGCTACGGCCACCGCAACCACCGTAGAAAAGGTACTCCTAAACGGCGACCTCTACACGGGAACGTTATTGGGGAATGCGCCGCACGGGGCCGGCAAATATCTGTGGTCCGATGGCTGCATGTACGAAGGGGAATGGAAGAAAGGCAAGGCAAGCGGCAAAGGTAAATTCTCGTGGCCTTCCGGAGCTACCTACGAAGGGGAATTCAAGTCGGGTCGAATGGAGGGTTACGGCACCTTCATTGGCATCGCTGGGGACACCTACAAAGGCTCATGGGTCGCGGATCGCAAGCACGGCTTCGGCGAGAAGCGCTACGCTAATGGGGATGTATATGAAGGCTCATGGAAATACAATTTGCAGCATGGTGAAGGGAGGTATGTCTGGAGCAATGGGAATGAGTATGCGGGTGAGTGGAAGAACGGGGTTATTTCCGGTAAAGGGGTTTTGATTTGGGCCAATGGGCATAAGTATCAGGGGTATTGGGAGAATGAGGTGCCAAAGGGTAGAGGGGTATTCACTTGGGCTGATGGGAGCAGCAATGCCGGGACTTGGGGTAAGGATTTTCACTTTCAGGTCGGTGCTGCAAGGAAGAGGTCGTCGGTGGATGTGGAAAGTGTGGATTTGGATTTCGGGAGGAATGTGAATTTTCCGCGGATTTGTATCTGGGAATTGGATGGAGAGGCTGGGGATATTACTTGCGATATTGTGGATACTGTAGAGGCGTCTATGTTCTACAAGGACGGCAAGGGATGTGGCTACGAAGGTGGTTGTGTCGAGCAGATACCGAAGAGTCCGTGTTTGTTGGCCGATGGCGAGATGAAGAAGCCGGGGCAAATGATATCCAAGGGCCATAAGAACTACGATTTGATGCTTAATCTCCAACTGGGTATCAGGTACTTTCTTGTTTTTCATTTTCAGAAATCTTCTTCATTGACACTTCCAGTTTTGTTTTTGTGGTTTCTTGGGTTATTCGAAAAAATTTATGATTGTCTAATTGATTTTTGCTTGCAGATACACTGTTGGAAAGCATGCTTCTATACAGCGGGAGCTGAAGCCAGGGGATTTCGATCCTAGCGAGAAGTTTTGGACAAGGTTTCCACCAGAAGGGTCCAAGTGTACGCCCCCTCATCAATCCGTTGACTTCAGATGGAAGGATTATTGCCCAGTGGTGTTCAGGTATTGATGTTCATATATAAAAACCCTGCTTGTCTCCGTACTTTTCCAGTGTTCGCATATGATTTGGTTGGGATTGGCAATTTTTTGTTCCCATATTGTTGTTAGCTTCCGCATTTGTTGACTTTTCTGTCAAATGGTGTTAACCTTTTTTCTTTTTCTTTGTTTGTTATTTAGACATTTAAGGGAGTTGTTTGCAATAGATCCGGCGGATTACATGCTTGCTATTTGTGGAAATGACGCACTCAGGGAGTTGTCTTCCCCTGGGAAGAGTGGAAGTTTATTCTACCTTACACAAGATGATCGGTTTATGATAAAAACTGTCAAGAAATCTGAAGTCAAGGTTAGTTGCCAGCCCCCTCGGACTTCTTAATTCATTAAATTTGAAAAGAAACAGAACACGCAACTTGGTAAAGCATGTACTCTAGTGACATGCTGGTCAAAAAGTAGTTGGTTACGCATATTAGTTTCCAGCTTTTGCGTTCTTATAGTTTGAAATACTTTTAGTCCATGGTCAATAGATTGTCACCATTAATTTGTCACGATTATCAGGTGCTTATTAGGATGCTTCCAAGTTACTACCAGCATGTTTATCAGTACAAGAACTCGTTGATAACAAAATTCTTTGGCGTTCATTGTGTTAAACCAGTGGGAGGTCAAAAGGTAATGTTGAAATAGTATTTTTTATTTTTTATTTTCAAATTTTAAATTTTGTATTGCTTTAATAGTCTGATGCTCGTCTATTGCTAGCATATTTTGACAATTTGGTAACAAATAAACCAGACGCGTTTCATTGTGATGGGCAATCTATTCTGTTCGGAGTACCGAATCCACAAGAGGTTTGATCTTAAAGGCTCTTCTTATGGCCGCACAACTGATAAACCTGAGGAGGAAATAGACGAGACAACAACACTCAAAGACCTTGATTTGAACTATGTGTTTCGCTTAGAATGTTCTTGGTTTCAAGAACTTATCTGGTAATTCTGATATGTTGGATATGCTTGAAAGTCAGTGTTATTGTCCCCCCCTTTCCCCAACTATGTGCGTATTTGTGCTCAATTGCTATATGCTTGAAAGTTGATCTTATGTCGTTGTTTGTACTCAGGCAAATTGATAGAGACTGTGAATTTTTGGAAGGGGAGAGAATCATGGATTACAGTCTTTTAATTGGTATTCACTTTCGTGATGATTACTTAGGTGATGAGCTGAAGACTTCGGTGTTCGATATGCATTCTGGTAATTGTCACCACAAAAAATACAGATTTCAGGAGAACTTTGTTTGGCATTTCTGAAGATTTAACAATGGTATCTTGTGCTTTTTACAGACAGAAGTGATATGCATCATGAAGACACATTCAAGCAAGGATATCATTCAAATAAATTAGAGCTGCGGGATATGGATTGGATTCTGGTGGGCCAGTATGTGTTTTTATTCTTTGTGCTGCTTATTCTCTTATTGTTGGTGCTCAGGATTGCTGTAATTTGCCTGTTAACCAAATCTCTCCAATTTACCTGCTTTGTTTTTGTTTTTTATTTTTATTGGCACCGGGTGTCCGGCAACAATGTCCCAACTAATCTTGGGGGTGCATAGGCCCTTTGCAAGGAGTTTCCCGCAAGTGCACCTCGGGTAATTTAAGCTGAAAATCTCCCAGTCTGATGGCCCCTAGAGATTGTTTGCACCCAAGGGGATTTGAACCTTAGACTTGGACTTGGGGGGAGCATACCCCCAAACACAAGGCCTTTACCACTTGAGCCAACCCCTAGGGGTTTTAATTTACCTGCTTTTTTGTTCTAATTACAAGAAAAAATACATTATTTTGGGCTATCAGAATTTTTTGCCACCTCTATGCTGTACAAGTTAGTAGGAGAGAATTTGGAGCTGAAAAACTCAAGTGAGGATATAATTAGGGTTATGCTACTTTTACCAGCATACTGGTCTTCTAGCATAGAAGTGCTGGTTATGTTCATAAATCCGATGATTAAGCCCTGTATGCAACAAATTTATTTATGTGAAAATTCATATATGTGGCCCCATAAGATGCATCTCCTTCACTGCTATGCATGTGCCACATTTTAACTTTAGTGCTTATGGACCCTCAGGTTCAACAAGCAGAAACTGCTTCCATGTTAGAGTATCAAACATGCAAAACAATAAAATTTGTGGTCCGGTGCATTTGTTTACCCGCTCCTTTTCTTCTCCCATTTTGAAGTGAGCATATGAGATTATCTCTTTCTATGATTTTAATCTTGTTGGTTGGAATGATTGAAAGTGATTTGAGGGGTCTCGGCAAAATTGGTAGTTGCTCGTAGACAAGAGGTGCTTGTGGGGCCTTCATGCTTTCCTAGATAGAAACAGAGCGTTCTCTTTATGAATTGTCTGGTCCATTTCCATCTACTGACTGAGCAATCTGGGATGCATTTGTTTGGTGTTGCAACGTGAGGAGGAAAATGTTCTCTTATCCTGTTCCTTATATTATTTCTAAAAATAAGACTAATTGTTTGAGAAGTTCCTGTAACTTTCACAACCTGATCTGCTTTGTTTCCCACAGAAGAATATTATAACAAGTAGCTATGAAGGTGAATTCTTGGTTATAGACTTTAGCAGTAGTCAAGTGATGATTATGTCCATGATTGACTTGAGAAGGATCATGTTCATGGGCTTTTTTGTAGTTCATGAACTTATTATTCTATGCTTTGTGCAACAAAATATTCCAGGGGACCGCTAATCCGGTTAGGGGCAAACATGCCTGCAAGAGCAGAGCGGGTGTCAAGGTTTGGCGTGGATCAGCATTCAGGGAGTGGAAGTAACAATTCAACCCCTTCTTCACTGGGTGCTGGGGAGATCTTTGACGTGATTCTCTTCTTTGGCATCATTGACATTCTCCAAGATTATGATATTAGCAAAAAGCTAGAACATGCCTACAAGTCCTTGCAAGTGGATTCAACTTCCATCTCAGCCGTCGATCCGAAGCTATACTCTAAAAGATTCCGGGAGTTCATACACAGAATTTTTGTGGATGAAAAGTGAATATAAGGTGCAGTTTTGAAAAAACCCATCTTTCAGGTTGTTTAATCTGAGTGGCAGCGCCATGCGGGCAGGATGCCTGAATCTCTCCCTGGCCATGAATGCTGCAAATAAGCTGTAAGGGAAATTCAACCATGGCAGCAAAAGAGCTGGGGATGTTAATGGCTAACCTTTTTTTATAGGACTTGATTAGATAGACAAGGAAAGGAGTGGTTGGTTCATGCAAGGATGAATATCAAAAAAGTTTTTTTTTTTTTTTTTCCTTTTCTGTAATAAATTTTTGTATTTTGGGTGGGTTGGATTATTGGGATATATTTAGTATCTGGAAGCAGGTATAGAAAATAGAGAAATGCTCCCAGACTAATGCGGGATTGGATGGATATAATAAAAATGTGTACAGTGGGACAGATGGATATTGGAGTGGAATTTAACAAAAAATGTTATTTGTTGGCATTACTGAAGAACTTCACTCGTAAAAAAGATGGTTTGCCTGGTTATCAAGAAAGAAAAAGAAGGCCATGACCCTCTCTCTCTCTCATGTGCATTCAAACCTTATCTTTCTTTCTGTCTCTCTCATTTGCATTCAAAGAAATAGTGTTGGCATGTTGCTTTCTTAGTCGAGTGAGCCATGAAAAGAAGAGAAAAGTGTAGAAAAGAAGATACGGTTGTTTCCTTGGTTCATGATCTTTCTTTGTCACTCATCCTTTCCTTCCTTCAAAATTTGAAAAAGCAGAATAACAGTAATACAGTGTGCCTGTTCTTTTTACTCGTTTCGAACAATGCCAAGTTGAAGCAAGGCAGTAGGACAAAAGCAATAAAATTTGAGAGTTTTGTGGTGGTGGATTGATGGATTGGGGTTCTCTTCACCCAAGATGTCTCTGCTCTGCTTTGCCACATCAGTATAAAGTACTGCATATATATATAGACAGTCACGAGTTATCTCAATCAGAACGTACCCCCATATTGAAAAAGCACTGAAATTTTGCTCTGTGCCTGTGGCCTGCTCTTTGAGTTTGGCTTGGCCAGTTTCTTTCTTTGCAATTCCTTCACGAAAATATTTTCCAAAAACCACCATTTGGCAGAAATCGATTTGATCAACAATATCAACCAAAGATGTCAAGTTTTTGCCCTTTTCCCTCCCTCTATTTTCCTTCTCTTTTCTTGCTTTTTGCCTCTTTCTTCTATACCCCCAATTTAACAAGATGAATATGCCAAGGAAAAAAAAAAAACTTATCATTCTCTGCTACAAATGAAATATATAATAAATAATGGATTATTCCATTAGTCTACTTTTAATCCAAAAAAAAAAAGGAACACCGCTGTGTCACCTACTTGTCATGTTAGGGTTGTATAGGTGTAAAAAATGCAGTCACATAATAAAATATTTTTACATTCAAAATTTTTTTTTTAAAATTTTTTGAATTTAGATGCTAAATGACAACTTCAATAATTCAAGGATTTTGCTATATATCAGCCACTATTCACCTCCACACCCCACACTTGTAAATTTTTTCTTTATTTTTTCATAAGGTACGAGGTTTGTACAGTGAATAGTGACTGATGAGAAGAATTATTCATAATTCAAAGGTCATGTTAGATAATGAATGATTCTTTGTAGAGGGGGTTAAATAGTAAAAGTGTAATCCTCTTAAAATATTTTTCTAATGCTTCCGAAAGTGAAAAACAATTAACATAAGGTTAGACAATTAGTTATTTGCCAATCAACTAAAGTGGTTGTAATTTTAAAATATACACATATTTTACTTACTACCCCCACTTTAAAGTGGTCTTATTATATTTCCTCAAATCTCTCTCTCTCTCTCTCTTCCATATATTAATTTCCTTTTAATTCCTTATTATTATTGTTAGGCATTGCATGTGCATGTGCATGTGCAGGTGACGCCAAGGGAAATACAGATTCAGACGGGCCGGAAAGCAGCCCGAGTTAGTATGGGTTGTCAAGAGAATAGAGGGCTTTTCCGACTGACATGCAGTAATAGCAAGCTGCATGTGAATATTTTTACTTACTACCCCCACTTTAAAGTGGTCTTATTATATTTCCTCAAATCTCTCTCTCTCTCTCTCTTCCATATATTAATTTCCTTTTAATTCCTTATTATTATTGTTAGGCATTGCATGTGCATGTGCATGTGCAGGTGACGCCAAGGGAAATACAGATTCAGACGGGCCGGAAAGCAGCCCGAGTTAGTATGGGTTGTCAAGAGAATAGAGGGCTTTTCCGACTGACATGCAGTAATAGCAAGCTGCGGCCAGCCCAAACCCCATTTTACGTCCGTATATTTTCACTATTTCTTCATTATTTATTTTTAACGAATAAAATGGAGAGAAATTACAGAAATCAGGTGTCATCGATCTGATCTGGACAGAGCTGCTGATGACGAAAAACCCATTTCACACTACATTAGATGTTTATAATTATCAATGTTTTGCATAGTTTTCAAAGGAGAATAATTCAATTTGAAATTTTAAAATTAAAATTTTATAAATCAAATTATACCATGTGTAAATAGTAATTTTACATGATATTAGAGTAGATATCCTGAATTCGAATCATGACTCTTTATTATATTTATTTAATTAAATATTTCACTTGTTGAACCTATATTTTACAAATAAAAACTAGTATATAGTATAGAGATGATGAATATATTTTTTCTTTATTTTTAATTAAATTAGTTGATTGAATTTTTTTTTTTTTCGATTATATAAGGAAGTCATGTTCTCAAATAGTAAAAGAAAAAAATAACAGAATAATAAATTAATAATAAAGAAAGTGTATCATTGTCCCGTTTGCCTACAGTTAACCAGTTACTAGAATGATTAAATAAGTTGAATTATCGTATGAAATATTTTATTTATTTTTATAATAAATTTTAATATATATATATATATATATTCTTGCACCCTAACCTACACGGTGCCACCGCCGTCCTATACGGTGTAATATTTTATTAATTTGAATAATTTTGAACGTCAATATAGGAAGCGTTGCATTAATTGCACGCTCGGTTCTTTACATTTTTTGTCAGGATTCTATAGAATAAGTTAAAAGAGGAATAAATATATAAATTAAGTTTTACAAGATTTATAGTTGTTTTTTCTTAATAAACATAAGGAATTTATTTTTCAAAATAGTTGTGCTGCGCATCAGCCGGAAGCTGCAGTATATTATAGGTAATTTTTTTTTTTACTCAATAAAAAGAGTGTGCGGCGGCTAATATGTACAGTAGACTGATATTTATATTTTCTGTTCTCAAAATATTCAATCTTTACATAACATTTCAGAATCTCAGATGATACGAAACCAGAAATAGACTGATCCTTTCTCTATCCAACATTGTCTTCCCTCTATGAAGATGGTGTGCAAACACCATTACCAGGGTTGGTTTGATTACGTAGTTAAGATAAGATAAAATATTTTATTAAAATTAATTATAATATTATTATAATATAAATTTTTAATATTTTTTTTAAAATTTAAAAAAGTTAAATTATTTATTATATTTTATATAAAAATTTATAATAATTATATAAAATGAGATATTTTTTAACATATTCGATAATGTGTCTCTAATTTTATTCTTAATCTTGAACTACCACAATAACTACTTGTGCATCCTCTTTAAATATAATCTTGTTGAGACCCACTTCTTACACAACTCAACTGCTTTCCACAGTACTAAACTTTTTTTCTGCAATAACTGATTGAGCCACCGTAAAAATTTGATGACAACAAGTAACCATAACTTCTCCCCCACTGTTCTTGATTATAATGTCAATTCCAACTTTCTGATTTTCAAAATTCAATAGCTGCTTGGGCCTTGATAAAATATTTATCTGACTTTTTCCAAGACTGCTTCTCTTTAGGCTTCGTTTGGAATCACAACTTCTCTCAACTCATCTCAACTCATCATTACAACTTTTTCAAATTCCAACATAAAATATAATAAACAATTCAACTTTTTTAAATTTTAAAATAATAATAATATTAAAAAATAATATTCTAACAATATTTTATCATCTCAACTCAACTTACTTCAACATCCAAACACAATCTTAGTCTTCCCCTCACTGGTTTTCTTCCCATCTCTCTGTTTCTGAGCTTCCAGAAATATCTATGATTGTTGAAGTTCAATAAATTATATTTATATATATATATATATATATTTGTTTTAATGTCTTTCACGTTCTAAATCAAATAATTTGGACAATAACTTTAAAAAATCTAAGTGCATGTTTGGGATTAGGTTTAAAATATGGCTTATAGTTTTAGATTTTATTGCTTATAATTTAAATAATAAGTTATATGATTAAAAAGTTATTTATTGTTTGATAGTCATATGTTTAAAACACTTTTAAGCATGTTATATTTTTTTGAAATAAATTAAAAAAATTATTTATGAGGTAGAAATGATGATTATTTGATTTTTTTTAATTATAATCATATCCTTAAAAGTTTAAAAATTATAATTATATGAAGTTGTATGAATATTTTTATCCATTAACCATATTTTTAAAATTCAAATTATGTTGAGGATTATCCAAAAAAAAACATTTGAGGAAAAGTACTTAAATATGTAATATGCAAACAATATATATTTTCTATTAAAGAACTTCTAAAGTTATTTAAACATAGTTTAGAACTCCTAACGCAACCCCATACAGATTCTAAATCTTATGTTCTAAATTTTAAAGAAAAATTATACTTATCATCCACTTTACCATACATAAATATGTGATTTATCATCTTTATTATTCTTTTTAAATACATATATATTGATGTATAAATATTTATGTTTTAATAAATAGATAAAATGACAAATCATATATTAATGTATAGTGTGAGAAAGATAAATAATATTTCTTTAACCTAAATTCAAATCCAAATTTTAGTATATAATTTAAATAAGAGGTTAGACGTTTGGATTCGAAAGAGATCTCAGTTCATCTCAGCTCATCTCAACTCATCTCACTACTATTCATTACTATTCAGTAACTTTAACCCATAAATCTCACTACTATTTACAACTCATCTCATTACTATTTATAATCCATCTCAAATCATCTCAAATCATCTCAACTCATCTTCGAATCCAAACGTTTCAAACTATAAAGACCAAAATCTGAATTCTGAATCCAACCACAAGTGTAGTTTCAATTAATTGAAAACCTCGGTGCTCCAATTTGGGCCACGGGTGTTTTATATTGGCAGTTGAGAGACACGTAACGCTAATCCGATGGATCTAGTCCCATAGTCAACTCCTGTTCGGTGAATGTGGGACCAGCGTGACGTTTTGTTGGAAAGAAGGGAGAAATAAACGACACCCATAGTTAATGAGTTGTATTATACAGAAATTTAATATTTTTACATATTATTTAAAAATATGTAATTAAAATATGAAATATAAAAATAAAAAAATAAAATCATATACTTTTAAAATTATGTGAAAAGTGTGAGATTTATATTTATAATTTTTCATAATTAATAAAGTTGGAGAAAAATGAGAGCTAGAGGAAGTGACCATTTTAACAACAATCCAATTTTTATCTGATTTTTAAGGCAACATTTCGTCTTTCCACACCAATTGTTTTCATCTTCTTTTTAGTTATCTTCCGTATTAAGAACACGATTGATTGAATTATCATGTATTTTTTTAAAGATTTTGTTATATATCAATCACTATCTATCTCTATACTTGATTTTTTTTTTATAGAAGGTAGAGTGTAGGATAATGAATAATAGCTGATAAAAATAATTATTCTTCTTTTAAATCTATGATCGTCATAATTTTTTTTAATAAGATTGAAAACATTTAACTTGACATGTAAATCCAATACAAAGTTAAAAAGTTGGAACTTACTTTATTGTTAAAACAAACAAACTGAATTAGACATTAATAAGAATGGATCAATTACGAGTCAAATTTGCAAAGCTTTAACTTATTTACTAGAAGTTAATTATAAGATATTTTAGTTTTACCACACGGATTCTTAAATTATCATCATTCATTTCACTTCAAATAAAATCATATTATATGATGTTAGCTTCAATAAGATCCCACGATTTAATATGAAAATAATATTTGAAATTAAAAAAAAATTATGCAGAATAATAAATATAGAACTTTGCTCCAAGGAAAAACCTTTATGATAAAAGTTTGGGTGGCTCTACAACCACCGCTCTCAGTCTCGTTGAGAGTCACGATAGTATAAAATGTTGTGTTATTTTATTTTATTTTTTAATACATATATTTTTTTAACATTGTAAAATATTTTAAAAAAATAAAAAAATTATAATATCATTAAAAAATATTTACTTAATAACTAAGTAAAAAAAAATTAAAAAAAATTAAAAAATATAATGAGAACGGGAGCGGGATCAAGAATAGTAAGAATAGCTTTACTCTAAAAGTTTTATAGCTTCCAATGATGAATTGTCTATACATGAACAAGAATCTCAAAATACCAACAGCAATATGCTTGAATATATAAAAAAAAAATAGAGAAAATTGTTTGAGGTTCATTTTTTGTAGGAGCAATTATTTAAATAATGATTATCGAAATATAAATAGAAAAGTAATTTAGTTAATTTAAAAAAAAAAATCATACGTTAAAATGGTTTTTATTATAAAATATATTAAATTTATCAGTTCATAATTTTTTTTATAAATATAATATTTCTCTTAATTTTAATATATCAACCATTTTACAAAATTTTGTAAATTTTAATGCATTCATAGTAAAATAATTTTATCCGTCATTTTTATGATGTGATATTAAATTATTAAAAATTATTTATTATATTATATTTATTAAATTATTAATTTTTAAAAAAATAATAAAAAAACAGATGAAAAATAAAATTTTTGAACAGAGGAATAGGAGGCAGTAGGCTGTAGGCATGGTATCAAATGCAGTAGGACCTGCTGGCAGAGGCTGTGCAGACTGCGGAGTGTCTTAAAAAAATAAAATAAAAACGCAGGTTCTGACAAAATTTTACGTTAGTGTATAAAAGCACGTAAAGGTGTTAATTTTTTTTTTCTATAATAATAATTATTATTATATTAAAAGTGAAAGAGACAGAGTAGAATGGAGAAAAGGGAGTGAACACAAAAAGTTGCAGAATCCCATCCACCCACTACGCTACGTCTTCACTTGCGCCGCACGCTCGGGCGGACAATCCAAAAAAACCTCGACCAGACACAACCCATGAAGTACCATACCGACGTGCACTTACAGCTACTACTGCTTCTTCGGCTCTTTCACTTTTTTTTCTTCTTCTTCTTCTGTCTCTTTTGTGGAATTTGATATTGTTTTGGCGGGAACCCGGAAGTCCGGAGCGGCGGCATTATGGAGAGAGGTGAATCGCCAGAGGCGTTGAGAATAAGTGGGGACGACTATTCTTCTTCTCCTTCTTCCTCTTCTTCTTCATCTGCCGAGTCGAGCTTTCGTGAGCTGGACGATGTCTTCCTGCAGGTATTTTGTTTCTTCCCTTGAATGTCTGTTTCTTCCTTCTTTTTTTCAAAAAAAAAATTTGCCTGTTTATGTGCTCTTTTGCAAGAGAGATATTAATTGGATGATGAACTTTTGACCGAAAGTGAAGGCTCAAAATCGGATTGGATTTCTGTGCTTTGGCTATACTGAAGCTCATTAGCTTCACTTAGCAAGTGTTGTGGATGTAGACTTTAAAGTCGAGTACATAATCTGATCCTAACCAAGGAGTTTTTTTTCAATCCAGAACATTTGTTCATGTTCTGGGCTCCCGTGAAATATTTGTTTGTCAATGCATTAATTGTTGCCGATTCATTATTGTTTAGAATGCGACCCAAGATTCTCCCTTGCCTTTTGTTCTTCCTAACATGTTCACTTTTATGGTAATATACAGACCCAAACAAGAATATGGCTTGGGGAAGTCTTGCAGATAAGATTGGATGAGAGGATGGCTGTTTCTGATTTACTTGCTGACGGGGAATTGCTGTATGGTCTTGCTTATTTCTCTTTTATATAAATCTTCTTTTGTTTAGTGGGTTACGGGAATTACATGTAAAGTTTGCCTTTTCACACCTTATACAAGGTAGAAAAGCTTCTCCACGTCCCCCCTTTCCCCTTTTGGCCCTCTTTTTCGAAGATACAAGTTGATTCCACGGTTAAGCAAAGCTTTCATTGATAAATATACATTGTACACCCCTGGTGGTTGGCTCAAGTGGTAAAAGCCCTTGGTCTTAGTGGTATGCTCCATTTAGGTATAAGGTTCGAATCCTCTTGGATGCAAGCAATTTCTAGAGTCTATCGGATTGAGGGAACTTCCCCTTGAATTACCCAAGGTGCACTTGCTGGAAACTCCTTGCCAAGGGCCTGTGCACCCCGAGATTATTTGGGACTTTGTTCTCGGACATCCGGTGCTAAAAAAATATACAGTGTAACACAACATGTTTGAGAATAAATTCCAAGAAGATGGGATACTCGGGAAAAAAAAAGGAAACAGAATTTGTAATAATGCTGTCCACGATGTAAAGATTTACAACTCTGACACGATATAGCTATTGTGAAGTATTTATTTAAATGACCTAGTTTTTTTAGTTATATTGTTATTCTTTTATACTTTGTTTTGAATAGTTTAGCCTTTTTTTTTTACAGGTTTGAAGTGTCAAAAGTTGTATGGAAGATGCTGTTGACACAGCATATGGAGCCAAGACATTTAAAGTCATATAGAAACGAGCCATTTGCTTCTAGGAAGACCAGCGGGAGATATATGCCTTATTCCAATGTTGATTCGTTTTTGAAGGTAAACTTGGCATTGAGCCTCTCCTTTGTAGATAATTTTATCTTTTGGCATAAGAGAATAGCACTATTAGTTAATTGCATATTTTTTGTGAACGATTTGGAATGCATACTTATAGTATATAGGAACTGGTAACAAATAAGGTCTCCAACTTATCAAAAATAAATAAATATAAAAGATTTTCAAACAGAGAAAGAATGAATGCCAAGGCTTAGGAAGTAGTAGGAAATCAAGAGGAAAAAGATTCTTAACTTTGTTACTTACCTTTAATTATAAGAAAAAAAAAAAACTTTGTTACTTACCTTCTAATATTTTCCCCATGATTTGACCAGCTTTGAATCGCAGGGTATGGGGGAAACAATGTCAGCCCTGCTTTGTTGGGCTGTACAGCCAATATGCCCGAGATTAGGAAGTTGATTTCAAAATTCTTCAAATCCTTGGTTATTTTGAAAATGTGACCATGCTTGTCATATTTTTGTCTAAATCATTTACATGGTCGCAGCCTTCCAATGCAGTTTTTATGGCAAGTCTTCCTATTAGAATGTGTCTGCTATATAGTTCCATAACCAAGAAAATGGCTCATGTCTTAAAGCACTTCACAGAAGAAATTCAATACGGGTACTTTATTTGATGACCTTGCAAGGAATAGAATTGACTTTCCATATTGACTAATTTCAAGGGAAAAATATAATTTACATGAGGGTATATACCATAGCGCATGTTCTTCTATCTAAATGAAAAACTCAGCATTCTAGGTTAAGCATGTGCATGGAATTTTCTTTTCTTGAGGACATATCTTGAGGTTGTTCTTGATTGCCTTGCAACTAAAATTGAATTAGAAGTGCTTTTAAGATCTTACCAGAACCAGACCATATCAGCTTGAGCACTGAACTAAACCAACTGCATGCTCAGGTTATTTCAGTTACTGGGTTACCTTTCCCAGGTGGCGCATTACCATTCAGAGTCAGCCTCTGTATTTTTAGAAGTTTCATTTAACTGTCTTATTAGACAACAGGTTAGGTATTAGACATTGTAACCTCAGCTAGTCCTAAAACTTTTTGTGAGAACCAAATGAATGCTACTCTCATGTAGAACCCTTGCAGCGAAGTTAGTATCATTTTCTTTCTAGGAAAGACTTTAGAGAAGTCACCAAAGCTATTGGTATCAAAACAACTGGCTGACACTGCATTCCGTTCTTGCAAGTACCATTGAACTCGAAATTATAACGTCACTCATTCTTCAGTTCATTATATTTTCGTTGGCATGACTTTGCTGCTCTGGAAAGTGAATTCATATATGAATTTAGTCAAGGTTTTGAGTACGCAAAAAAAATTATGAACCTATTAATTATTCTAATAATATGAAGTATAAATATAATCTTCTGATTTAATGTATCAGTTGACTTGGAGTATTCTACTTTGTTGTTTTCCAATATGTTGCTTTACTTCTAAATTCTGTAGATCTGCAAAATTTTGGGTCTGGCTGGCATTGACCTCTTCTCTCCATCAGACGTTGTTGAGAAAAGAGATACTCGAAAAGTTTGTATCTGCATACGATCTTTCTCAAGGAAAGCAAGGTCTAAACATCTACGGGTAAGAATTTTATTCTTAACATGTAGTCCTATAATGCACTTAATGTCCTATTCCATATTCAGTTGGCAGTACTAGAAGAATGATTTTGGAGAAATATCATGACAGGTTCCAGATTTTGATATTGTCACGTATACAGTAGCTATGTCCACGGATATGGTTGGGTGCATTAGGAGAAGCTGGGAGCCACGACAGTGCAGCCTTTTGAACTCTGCTAGTTACAACTTGCATAAAGATTCAAGTGAGAAATTCAGGCAGGTAAGTCAATGTTGCTTTTATCTTCCAATTAGTATATGCTAGAGGAGAAACAACATACGACCTGAACTCTTTTTAGAGCTTCTATTTATTAAAAAATCTTGATATCTGTTGTCAATAAAAAAAAATCCTGATATCTGTTGCTTTAATTGCTTCATGCCTCCACCATAGGAAAATCCAATTGTCAACTTGGCAATAAATTATGATATGCATTCAGAGGAGTTCGATGGCACTGAAAGCAATCAAACGGTAACTAAAAGTGATTGCTTATTAACCAAGCTATGTTATGATACCACATCGAAGGTGAATTCCGATTCAGAAAGATGCAGAGAGGTATTTACGGTGGTTAAACATGATACTTTGGCAGAACATATATTGCAATTAAATATTCAAAACCAAGAGAAGAGTGATTGTTCACATTGTCAATTTGAATCGGACTGCACGACTGAATCAGTGGGATCTCTTTCCACACAAAATGGGGAGCATAGTCATCAGCTGAATAGTTTGTTATCACCATTCTCCATTGATTCACAGATCCAATTTAGTGGCAGAGCTTCTCATGTAAGAAGTCTAGTCAAAGAAAGCAATGAAATTGATGGACGGGGCTTGATTTATAGCACTTACCACCTGGGATATGATGCTTCCATTATAGAGGATTCTATAAATGGCTACACACCACCAGGAAGTTCTTTTTCTAACTCGTTGGAGATATCAGGTTTGCTTTGCCATACTACTGACAGCAGTGACACTGTAGTGTATAATGGGGAGCATGGTTTTCTTGATGCATCCTCTAGTATTGGTTCTCATTGCTCAAATTCGACCCCAGGGATTTTTGAAAATGGATCTAGGAGGAGACTTGTTGACATTTTTGACGCGGAAGTATCATCTGATGCCAGCACGAGCTCTGTACGAGGTGCAGTGCTGAACTTGGATCTGGATGATCGATTGTATAAGGAAGATAATCCTAAGACTTTCCAGTTCCCTGAATTGCAGGATGAAGAGGCTGGCTTCTTGACCAAGAAAACTACTAAAGGATACACATCGCAGGACATTGTCAAATATGAGACCAAGGTGCACCGTTCTACTGATTCTGAAAATGTATGTTTTTGCACGGAACTTGAGGACAACAGCTCCTCTACCAAGCTTTTCCTGCCATACCCAGACCAACTAAACGTGACTGGTCATCCAGACCATGTATTTGCACATGACAATGGCACCTGCATGTCTCTTGTGAACTCAGATGTTGTATCTAAGGAAGACCTACTGCCTCAAATAGAATCAGATGCTTTGAAAAATGTGAATTGTACGCTGTCATGTCAATCTCATCCTGCTTTTGACTTTCATAATTGGGACATTAAAGGCAAATTTGCATCTGCTATGGTATTGAATGAATATGCTGGTCATGGAGCTTCTCCAGAGTCTGTTTCCCTTGAGAAAACTATCAGTCGTACACCAACTGAAGCTTCATTAGATGCTTTCTGCCTCAAGGATATGAAAAGTGTGGTTGATGATAATGACAAAGAGATATGTAGTTCAATTATGGTTAATTTGGACTCTAATGTTAAGAAACATCAAAATAAGTTTTCTCAGGGAGTTTGTCTTGCTAATATCCTTGACAGAGCACATGACAATTTAAACACTTCACCAAATATTGTAGCTGTTGATCTGAGCAAATCAAGTAGTATGGGAGATGGTAGTTGTTTTCAGAATCAAGAAATAACCATTGGAGATATTGAAGCTCAAGTTAAATGCACACCAGCTATTGTGACAGTGAATAACCCTTCTGCCCATTATAATTCTGTCATACCTGCCAATCCTAGAGAACCCACATTGGATAATAATTCCTTCTTAACCGTTGAATGTCCAGAAAATGTAGTTAAAAAGGGTCATCAAGCATGCACGTATCTCAATGATTGTCTTCACTGTACAGAACATATTGACAAGGTGCACAGCCAGGTACTTGAGTTTTTTTAGTTTTTTGGTCCCTTTTTGTTGCTATCATTCTCAAGTAGGTATGATAATTCATTCTTATGTGTGAAGTCTATTCTCTTTTTCCAACCTATGTTCTACTGTTACACAGGATGCAATAATTGATGGAAAGGTGGATACATCAGCAGTTGAGGATTTAGACAGAATGAAGCATGCGAGTGTAGGGACACCAGAGTCCAAGCCCCATAAAAGACTACTGCTGAAATCAGTTTTAGGGGGTACTGCTGCTTTTGGCTTATTGTTTCTCTTGTTCCACCTCAGGTTTGAATGAATATTGAGTAGCTTTGGCTGTGAATTGAATATGTTTGTAAGTGCTTGGATCTCTTACATGGGCTTCCTCTTTGATGTTTCCTGATTTCCATGACAGTAGAGTTCACAGAGATAAAGGAGGAGAATCAAGTGGGGACACTTGTCAGATATGGAAAGCAAATGTCAGAGAATTCTCATCGCGAAAGGGACATAAGGGAAGCAAAGCTAACGGGATTTATCCAGCTGAAAAGCTCAAATTCGGAGATTAGACTGTATCTACAAGACAGAGACAGCGATAAATTGTTCAAAGAACGTTCCACAATCAGATGGAAGAGGATCTGGAAGCCAAGATGATGGCTGATGGCTAGTCCTTCACAAATCATAATGCATGTTGCTCATGCTAGACCTGGTACTGGTGAGAGGCTGAAATATATAGGAATGGCCCAACCTGGTGCCCAAGTTGTGAAAGAACGAGGGAGATTAAATCTACTCCATACCCGTCCTTATCCTTGATAAAAATAGAAATGTTACCGGGAGGGATTCTTCTGTCATCCATTGGAGGGAGACAGAGTATGCATTTACAAAAGACAAATTTTGCAGGTTCATTTTTATTTTTAATTCCTGTGCTTGTTGCATAGAAACATTCATCCTCGTCAATTAACTTTGTTTTACACTGAGATAGACACTACTCATTTTGCTTGAAATACAGATGATCATTGTCCCAACTCTACAGTTTAAAAATTTAATTCATTATGTTAAATTTTCAGAAATGATGCTCGTGCAGTGGTGGAACCAATTCATTCTTCTTCATTTTAATTTTCTTTCTACAAAAACCAACCTTGATTGTAATTTGTAGTTATTGATAGACACAACAAACATTGTCCATCTCATTGTCCACCTCTTATTCTATTACAATAAAAATATTAATGTTCTTTCTCCAAGGAGAGCAAAAGAGAGGTATTCTGGTTTTTACCTGTATTTTGGGAGTTGAATTATTGTTTTAAATTATATTAGGGGGCCAAAACCTTTTTTATTTGTTGATAATTTTTTAAGATAGAGTGAGATTTCTAAAATCCATGCCCCCCTCTCCTTTCAAGATCCCATTTGATATTGATTGAATTTGACTAGTGATATGAAAATGTGTATGGACTTTTAATTATGAGAAATGATATTTACAGTCATGGAGTGTGCAAACACCGCACAATCCCTTTTAAAAAAGAGGACTGCTACATCTATAAATGAATTACATAAAAATAATCATACAAATTAATGTGACTTCATCTTATTCGTTAGATCTACTTTATAATAAAAGTAATTTTACAATCTGACGAATCACATCAAGCTATGTCAGTTTGTAAGATTATTTTTGTGTAATTACTTTGTGACTAGAGTATTTTCTTTTAAAAAAATGAGTAAATATGAGATCTACGTGAAAAAAAAATTTAATAATTGGCTACACACTTTTTCAAAAAGATTATGTGGTGGTTGTACACTCTACCTATAGGTAACATTACTCTTTAATTATAAGTTGCGAAATATGGGTAAAGATTACCTCAGAAATTGACTTTGAAAAGGTTTTCTATACACACTAGTGGACACTTGTTAGTTGCTAAATTTTAGAAAAATTGTCATAGACGTTCAAAAGTCAATCAAAACCTATAACAAGAAAAAAAGGGTCCTGTAACATGCCACAAAGTCTCCTGTTTGGTGTACAAAGTATTCCAAAAGCTTGCTCTAAACATTTCGAAGTTTTTTAAAGAAAATATTTTGCTTATTGATATATAAAAAACATTAATGATATAGATGTCTGTCACACCAGTTAGAGTAAAAAGTCTGTGTTTTGTAATCTTTTGTAATAATAATAGATTTTACAATAAGCAGTGTGTTCACGCATCGGCTTTATTTTATTATTATTATTATTATTAATTCTACTGTTTTATGAACTCATTTCAATGTGTGGTTATCATATGAAACACACATATATCTTATTTTTCTTAGTGGTAGACGTGTTCAACATGTAACGGATCTATTTCCAACAAAAATTAGACTCAACGTTGATCTCCATTACATAAACAAACTTCTCATTCCAACAATTTACTTATTTTTATAGACCCATCCTCTCTCTCTTATTTTCTTTTTACAAGTCTTATATTCGTTTAAAATAAAATTCTAAAAAATACAAAATAATTTAATTTTTTTAAATCTCAACAATAAAAATAATATTAACAAATTATATTATAACCTTCTTATCTCATATGTATAATCAAACGAGACATCAACCTTTCACGTCTTCTTTTCACAAATCTCCTCCCATCCTACTCACTCTCGACTTCTCAACCCGTAAACACAAAGGCCCAGTGGATTCATTTTATGGTTTTCTGAATTTCTTCAACGTTTTATAATTGGAAAAGGGGAGGAAATATACCTATATTTAAAAAAAAGAAAGAAAGCTCACATAGAAAATAATAAAAAAAAAAACTCTAGAAAATGGTTGAATTAATCAATTTTACATTACTAACCTAAGGGTAATTCAGTCCTTTTACATTACTAGTATATCTAGCAGAATATCAGAAGGAGGAAGCATCCAAAACTTAAGAATTATTTTGTTATTTTCCTGTTTTAATATATAGAGGAGCTCTCCTCGAGGAGAGTCTTATCTTTTTCTTCTCAATACATATGAAATATTCATTAGATTGTACATTTTGCCTTAAATCCCTAGTTTGATCTATTACAATTTTGTAGTTTTGCACTCTCAAATTGCTAAATATTTTATAGTTCGAGTCCCCAACCATATAATTTGACACATTACAGTCAAAATTGTGTTACATCATGTTTTAATCTATCTTAATGATCAAGAATGATATTATTTAATATTTAATAATTAGAAAATGCAATATATTCATTTTAAAAGAAACAGGACTCCCATCAAATCTTTCTACCGAATTTTATTTTTATTTAATAGTTAAAGAAATATTTTTTAATAAGTTTGTAAATTTTATTTTTTTAAATGCTTGACGTGTTTTAAAAAATGTCAAGAAAAAAGAAAGAAAGAAACAAAAATTACTCTATTCAGTACTAGAACCTTCGATGGGAGTAGCACCGCTCTAATTTTAATAATTTTAGGGGTAAAATGTAAAATATTTGTTAATCAAAACGTGTAGACTTTATTTTCTCTAGAAAAATATTATCAAGGACTGTGTGGTAACATAAATGTTTTCATGTATTTTTAGATATTTTTAAATATTTAATTTCTAAATATCATTCAAACACAAAATACTTTTTCAATTTCGAATCTTAACTTTTTCATATAATAATTATCTAATCATTATAATTTTTTAAAATTTAAAAATAAAATATAAAAAATAATACAACTTCTTCAAATTTTAAAATAAAAATAATATTAAAAAATAATATTCAAATAATTTTTTAATTTTATAATATTTTTATTCAATTTTTTATTTATTGTTTCTTAAAACTCAAGATAATATCTTAACTTAAATTATTTTACTATTATTTACAAATATTCCGAAATATTATCAACATACAAACACTCTCTTAAAACTTAAAAAAAAACATGCTGTTTTTGTGAAAAGAAGTTTTGCAAACAAGAAATGATATTTATAATTGTTTTCCAAATGCCTAAAGTAACCTGTGTTTACATGTGGCTGAGAACATACTAAAGATTGCCAAATATTATATAGAAGAGAGATGTGTGAATGGTAGCAAGGCGGGCTCAGGCTGCTCCAATTTCATAACTCGTGTGTAATGGCCGCAGGCCTCTCTTCTCGAGCGCTCCTCTTATCCATTAACAACGTTCAAGATCACCAGCAACAACGGCAGCGACACCATTGCTGCCAAACCTTCAGCTTTAGCAGAAGAGGAGGAGGAAGAAGGAGAAGAAGGTCGTTGGACTCGTCTGCGCTTCCACTTTCTCTCCCCACTAGACTGCCTCACTCCCGGGCGACGAGGTCCCGAGTCCTTTGCCGGTCCACGGGCCTCTCCGACCTCGATTTCTCTGTTGGAGTAGGCCGGGATCGCCTTCTCAAGGTCACTTGCCCAAAATCAACACCAACTTCCTTATAATTTTTACTCGCGTCGGAGTTTTTTCTCAGCATCCTATTTTTTTTGTTCTTTTTTGGTTTAAAACTGCAGGTCCCTGTGTCCAATGTCAGGAATTTCTGCATTATTGCACATATTGATCATGGGAAATCAACTTTGGCGGATAAACTGCTCGAAATGACGGGGACTGTGCAGAAGCGAGAGATGAAAGAACAGTACCTTGACAACATGGATTTGGAGAGAGAGAGAGGCATCACTATCAAACTACAGGTTTTGATATATATATATATATATTATGCATCTATGTATGTATATATGTATGTACGTATGTGTAGTGTTTACATATTATCTCGTTCCCATCATTGTCAACGTCCTGATGGCACATGGGAAAGTTGTAACATGAGGGTTTTCTTTGCCAACTCGCGCTTAAGCAGAACTTGTTATTATATTTGTTGTTAACAAGTGGTTTATCTTTTATTTGTCTTGGTTCTCTGTGCAATTTGACTAAGATAAATCGTAATCTGAACCACATACCGAGGCGGATAGATATGATACCAGTTGTTCTTTCTACACTCTCCTAATGGAGTCCTTAACAAAGATATGCGAAGTTTTTTAATCAAACTTCAGGCATTTAGATTGGAGCAATGGAGGAGAAGCATAATCCTATGAGAACTTGGTTTTTGTCTTTGTAACTATAGCCTAGTTGTTCGTCCTTGGAAAGGAAATACCAGTAGCATCTTCAGTGCCTTGCAGTGAATTAACTGCTTCTGGGCTTTCAGTTGATACAGATGGGAATATTGTACATTCCCTTTTCTACCATACATATTTCTTGTGTCGTGCATCCATTGGCACTAGGCACTTCCTCCATTAGGTCAATCACTACCCCATCTTTTTCGTTGGAAAGATACAATGTTGGTGGCAAACCTGATGGTGTTATCTTGATTTTCTGATGCTTTTGTGGTATTATATGATTTTTGTTTGGATGAGTCAGCTTTTCATTCGAGCAAATATAAAGTGCAGAAGACTATATTGTACATGATCCAAAACTAGCAGAAATAACTGCAGACTAAAATAAAACAAATAGCTCCATCTTCCGTCGAAAACACATAAAGTAATGCACAAAAGAAAAATATAACCCTTTCCTGAATAGTATCCTCGATCCTTTTGCAACCACTAAGTACCCTTTCCTCAGTTCCTGGGTCTGGTGATTTTCTTTGCAACTAAGCGATTCATTGCTATTGCACCCTCAACTTATAAGTTAGCAGTTTGCTACATTTTAGGCTGCTTCCAATGAAAAGGTTTGATTATGTAGTCCCCCCGGGCTCTGCCGAAAGTAGTCATTGCTAGTATGAATTAGTAGTAACCAGTTGCTCCTCTCTCTCTAAAATGTGATGGAACCATGCAATCAAGTCCAATAGGGAGCACTCTCTGTACTTTCCTAATTGGATCCTAGGATTTAATTGCTTGTTTCCCTCACATTATTATGCAGCAGCAACCGACATGATAGGTATGATCCTCCTGACTGGTTTTGGATGGATAATGCCTACTATTCTGTGATCCTATTAATTTGGAAAATACATCTGTGTGAAGTGTTGAGACACATCAATCACCCATGTCCTTAACCCTCTGTGGTTTGTGATCAGCAAATTTATCTGAGATTGATGTCTTTAGGGTTTTGTTATATATTTTGGTTACTCGATATATCTTTAACATTCTGGAAACTGATTTAATTTGCTTTTCTCTGTGGCAGGCAGCTCGAATGCGTTATATGTTTAAAAATGAAGCATATTGCTTGAATCTAATTGACACTCCAGGGCATGTTGACTTCTCCTATGAGGTATGTGAATGTGGCATATCAGTAAGTCAATATATGGGGCTTTTACATGTGCTTTTAATATTGCAATGATACCTATGGAGTGATTTACCACTTCTGGTTCAGGATTGTTATGTATAGTTTGTCATCTTTACCCAATTTACATGAGAAACCAATTAACTGTGAAACAAAGCTATTTGGTATGTGGATGCTTATAATCTTTTTCAAATAGAAACTATTGCAGATACCGATCGTCACTTATAATCTCAAGAATTAAAATTGAATTAAAAAGTTTTTGGTATTTGTGATGATATGTGGAGTAGTTCAGATTCACCACAATTCTTGAGGGATTTGTTTCACCTTATAGACTGACCCATGTGAGGGACTAAATTTTTTAATTAATAGAATTTATATTACAAGAATCTCATAGCATGTACGTTTCAAATGCCCTGCATAAGACACAAAGAACAACATTACATGTCGCTTTAATCTGATTTCTATCTGCATTCTTCCAGTGGATCAACAGTACCTCAAATCACCTGAGTCATGATCCATCTTATTCTGAATGGAGAGAAATCAAGTGCTGAAACTTTACTTGCAATTGATAATTAAGTGAAAGATGTCTTGGTCTCATGGTCTCACCATTGAGTTTGCATTTACAACACTGAATTTTTTTTTGATAAGTAAACGGTAGTATTAATAAGAATAGGCTAAGCCCAAGTACACAAGGAAGAATACAAGAGATAAAACCTATCTAGTTTGCTATAAAACACTGAATTTTAATATCTCCTGCTTTTGCTTTACCCACTAACCAAGCCAAAAAAAAAAGGAAACAAAAAAAGAAAGGCTTTTATGTTGGTTTTCACCAACAAAATGCCTTCTCAAAAAAAAAAAAAAAAAAAAAGAGAGAGAGAGAAAAGGCGTAAAATCCTGTCCCAAAATCTTGTTGCATGATTTAACTCAAACTTTCTACTTTTCAATAACATCCTTCCACTTTTCCTCTCCAACACAATGTATTCTTCCAGAAGACAACAATTGAAGAGGAGGACGACTTGCTCAACATGGAAAGTTGAAGAAACAAAAGTTTTGAAGGAGTCTCCCTGCACCACAATTCATTAACAAAATGAATTTGACTATTGCTCGTTAATATCAAACTTGATATACTTAGAGAATACCTCTCTACAACTACTACCATTCTTTCACCCCATGAACTTATTTTATTTTTTTAAGTTTTATATAAGATTATAATATAAGCCAAATTTGGTGTTTAGGGAGAAACAAAACAAAAAGTATGGAAACTTGACTCTCTGTCTCTGTCTCTCTCTCTCTCTGCCTATCTCACGTACATGTGTGTGTGTGTGTGTGTGTTGGGGGGGGGGTGATGCGCATGTTTTATGTATGTTATCTGGATTTATTCCTTACCTCATTCATCTTATCTAGGTTTCTCGATCTCTTGCTGCATGTGAGGGAGCTCTCCTTGTTGTAGATGCTTCTCAGGTGAGTCTTTATCCATTCATTTGTTTTAACTTAGCCCTTCATGGAATTTAAAATTCTTCCATGTTCGTTTTACATTATTGTTTTTCTAATGTGGATGTACGTCGATTTTTATAACTTTTAATGTCACACAATGAAACTTGAAAGTAGTCCTTATTTTTTCTCAAAATCCAATTGTTACTACATCCTTCTCTGGAAGCACTATTCACTGTTTGTTTTTTGTAGGGAGTTGAAGCACAGACGCTAGCCAATGTTTACTTGGCCTTGGAAAACAACCTAGAAATCATCCCTGTAAGTTGTCTGTTGCACTTGTTATTACTCTTTACTACTGCCTTCTCATTTTTCTTTTGGTTCATTCTGGATGAGCTTAGAAATTTCTTTTTTATACTTTAGTTTTTTGGGCTTCTGCCAGTGTTTTTAACAGAGCCTGCTTACATGACTTTTTTGTATCATTTTCTAGCTCCTAACTTGTAACTAAGTGTTCTTTGTTTTATACTTCCTGTGTACTTGGGCTATGCTATTTACTCGTTTCAATAAAATTTTATTTTACTTACAAAAAAAAAATCATTTCATCCCCAAATTTTTTCACATTAGCGAAACATAGTTGCTTTAATCGTGGGCAATTCATAAATAGTTGGAAAAATGAATGTGTATTGACCACTTTTCCTGAATATATCATTCTTACTGGCTTGACATGCACTTTTAGTTTGATATTCTTTAGAAGATATATGCTAGAGGACAAGAAGGCAATGGTTGTCCAAAGAAGCTACAGGATTCATGAGGGCACAAAGCTTGGGTACAACTATGAAGAGTAGACCATACTGTTTCTTTGCTGCAGACATTGGACTTGAAGGGAAATCAGATGTCAAGTTTTAATTATATATCAAAATTAAAACCCAAGAATCAATTTTAGGCCTATATACTTACTTGAAATGCCCACAAAGTATGTTTGTTGGTGCTTTAAAAGCAAGTTTATAACCCGAATGCCCAATCATCATCACAACACAACTGTACGGCCAATTATTTGGCATAAAAGTACCCTATGTGTTCAAAACCCTCAAATTGTATTCTTAGAGATTAAAAGGTTGAGGATGGGTTCTTACCTCAAGGAGTCAATTGAATGAAATCTGGAATTGGTTTCTTGTTCTTTTCCCTTTCAAAATTGACCTCCCTCTATATGAATATCAACAAATGCGAGATAGCCCCGGACTCTGAACGGGCTCATCCAGCTTTTATTTTGGTTTGCAATATTCACAGAAAGATATGTAATATTTTGATATGCAATCTGCATCAAGTACTGGTTGAGAAACAAACTTTAAATTGAGTTGTTATGCTCTTTGTTAGCCTGTAACAATTATGGCTAGGCATATGGCTCTTATGCATATAGTTGTTGACCAAATCGATCGATATTCTAAAATGGTTTTTGCAGCCATTAATATCATTGTGTTTGAGACTATTAGTTGAGAATGTCTAGATAAACATTGTGATGCCTGTTTATATGGACATCAAAACTTCATCCACTTTTTTTATTTTTATTGTGGCTCTTGCATGTCAAATGTACTGAGATCACTCACAGAGAATGTCGGGTGTAGTCGAACTCATTAACCTGCCATGGAAGCTTTAGGGCTTGCTTGGGTAATGAGATGAGATGAGAAATTGTGAAAATTCTATGAATAGTAGTGAAATGGTTTGTGAATAGTAGTAAATTGTTTGAGTTAAGATGTTTTATTGTGTTTTTAATATAATTTTTGTTTTGAAATTTGAAAAATTTGTATTGTTTTGTGTGTTTTTTTTGGGAAGTTTGGGAAAGTTGTATAGGGTTTTGTGTTTGGATAATGAGTAGGTAATGATTAGATGAAAAAGTTGAAGATTTGAAATTGAAAAGAGTTTTGTGTTTGAGTGATGTTTGGGAAGGAAATTGTGAGAAATCTTGAGATCCTCTCACCTCTGTTGCTAAACAAGGCCTTAAATCACATCTCGTTCAAGTACTTGTACATGACTTCAAATAAAGTTGGTATAACTCACAAAGATAAAATAACTTATTACTTATCAAAAAAAAAAAAACTCACAAAGATCTTGATCTTACTTGTCTTTCCTCACTCTTTGATGTTTGCTTTCAGTTCATACTGTCAGTGCATAGACCGGCTAAATTATGGTTACGCAAATATATTTTCATTGACAAAGAACATTCTGTTACAGGTCCTGAACAAAATAGATCTTCCAGGTGCTGAACCAGATCGTGTTGTCCAGGAGATTGAAGAGGTAGGTACCCACGATTTAAAAGATTCTATATCAAATGGATGTGTGTCATGTATTCGTGCTTGTAATTTAGTTTTACTGGATGGCCGCGATTCTGGAAGAGATAATTTATATCTTTTCGGTCCAATATCTTTAACTTGCTTTGTTAATTACTCCCCAACCTACCTAGATTGCCTTCTTGAGCGGGACATAGGCCAAATAGGAGCCAAGCCCAATTTTCACCACCGTTTGTTGTTTTTTAACACCAATGCATATGACATTAAACTTATGCAAAATGAGAAGAGAGATGATCAACCATAGAGTTAAATAAGGGCAAGGAAGACATAGTCATAATGATATCGTCAACACAGAGAAGACGATCACTGTGAGTAGCTAGTGAGACAGAGAATCAGCTTGGCATGTAACCTCAACAGAGGCGAATGGAGGCAAAACTCTAGAGCACTATGGCTCAAGGAGTGAGAAATACAGATGTTTGGAGAATCCATACAGAGTGAAGAAGGCAGAAGAGATAGGAAGAAGCAGAATTGTTTTGTGACAGGAGAATAGAGTCTAGAACATTATATATGGAGTGGGAGATATAGGAGAACAGACGAGAGATATGCAAAAGGAGAGAAGGTGACGGAAAGATAGAGAAGAGATAAAAGGGAGAGAAACAAAGATGACAACAAAGAGAGATAATGCAGGGTCTCAGCAAAATATTTATATTTTTATGCATGTCCCTGGTTCTGATATTATTTTATGCAAAGGATGTCTATGTGTAGGCATCTCAGAACTCTTTGAAAAGCATGAAACTCATTTAAAACTAGTATTTGTGATATGCTAATTTACCACAAAATCTAAGCACTGCCTAAATAAAATGTTAAATCAAACAAAAGAACTTGACTCCTAAGAGAACTCTAATATATACACATCACGAGATCAATCTAACATATTCGATTGAGGTCTTTTGAGGAGGACGTGTTGGCGGAATTAGGGAAATGAATGGCAATTAGAGCATATTCAACTGAGGGCTTCACTATGGAATTTTTCCAAATTTATTTGGTGTGATCAGAATGCTTGATTTGAATATCTCTTCTACAATTTTTTCATTTCTTAGCTTTGAGAGGAGTCTAGTTCTTCCACTTTTTTCTGATTTTTTAAAGGGATTTTATTGGTTCAGTACAAATTAGTTCCCTTTTCTCAATGATTTTAGTTGTTAAAATAAAACAATCTTCTCTAGAAGGCACTTATAAAATTTTTTTAATACTAAATGCAGTTTGATACTTTCATATTGTACATTTCTACATTTTCTTACTTTTCTAATGCTTGTATATTATTCTCTTTTTCCAAGTTACCGTGATGCCAAGTACAAGTAGTAAGACAAGGTTTCTGTTAGGTCAATTCCCTTATTGGCTTCAAACATTTTTAATGTAGGTTGTTGGGCTAGATTGTAGCAGTGCCATACTCTGCTCTGCTAAGGTTAGTTGTCTTTTAGTCATTTTATCTATTTTGTGAAGACGTGGTATAAGTCTGTACCTCATAGATAAACTTTAGCATTCACCTCCCTTTTCTTTCTTAGGAGGGAATAGGTATAACTGAAATTCTCAATGCGATTGTTGAACGGATACCCCCGCCCAAGAATACTGCTGAAAGGCCATTGAGGGCTTTAATATTTGATAGGTACATATTTGAATCACTGGCATCTTTTCAAAAGAAATCAAGTCCACGTTTCATTATGCTCTTGTTGTCATTTTCTTATCACCATATTAATATTTGTCTACATTTTGTGCAATCCTGAATTTTCCTAGTGGATTTTTTTTTTTTCGCTATTCAATTGTTATAATCAATTTCATACAATGTTGATACGTGGGCATAGCTTGTAAATTTTAATCATACCTGCTAGAATAAGTTTACGATTCTGTAAGTTTTCGAACATAACATGTTTGATATTATTACGATTTTTTCTATGAGACAAACATTTTATTTAGACGAAAAAAGAGTGTTACCCCAGTACATGGAAAGTATAGAATAGATCCATCCACCAAACTAACAAAAGTGCTAGTAAATCTTGAAAAGAAGAAGCAGAAAAAGCTTCCCTATTTTGGACCTTTATCCATTGAAAAATGGGTGTTATGGAAAGATGACCTAAGCTTAACACTGGCTTTTCCCACTCTTCAAAACTACACCCATTTCTGCCATGCCAAATACTCCACAATAAGCAATCCTCCAAATAAAGCGCATTGATGGCTACCAAATTGTTCTTTTCAATGTGCTAGAAGATCCACCACTTGAGCAGGCATAACTCAATCAATTCCAAATAGGCTAAAAACCATATACTATATGCCGTTAGCGACCTCAGAATGCAATAGAAGGTGATCCTTAAATTCCTTGTTTTTCTTCCACAAACAAAATTTGTTACTCACAATGATGTCCTGTTTCCTCCTGCAGTCTAGGGTAAGAATCTTCCCTAAATTCAATGTCCAAGTTAAAAGTCTACTTCAGGTGGAGAAATAATGGGAGGAGTCCCTAGCATGGGCACCCAACACATTGTAAAATGGCTTACTTTGAACACTCCTTTCCTGAAGGGGCTCCAAACCATTTTATGATCATCAGTACGTTCCCCTTGCCCCGAATAAAACCGGTTTAAGAAAGATGAGAAGAGATCCACCTCCCAATCACTTACCTCATTGACAAAACCAACACACCACCAAAGATATTTACAAAATAGTTGGTAGTTTTCCACCACATAAGCATCCTTGGAGCAAGCAGTTCTGAATAACTTTGGGAAGACATCTTTCATATTTTTCTCACCACACCCCATGTCAGGCCAAAAGCGTATCTTGGACCCATAACTCAACTAGAGAAATGGGAAAAGTCCCCCCATTCCCAATTGATGTTTTGTTTCTAGAGATCAACCTTGTAAGGCCCACTAACTTCACGAGAACACCAACAACCACCTAAACTCCCATTCTTCGTGTCCACTATTAATCTCCAAAGGATTACTCTTTCTTGGGTATAGCACCATTACCATTTACCCAAAAGAGCTCAATTAAAGAGAACTTTTTTTTATTTATTTATTAGTAAACAAAATTTTATTGATCATAAGAATAGGCAAAAGCTTAGGTATGCGGGACATATACAAGAGCGTTGCCTGAGCATGCTAGTTTAGAATTAAAGAGAAATAAATATCTAAGGCATTTGCTCATTTTATATGGTGTATTTTTAAGTTTACTACCATCGCCACATAGAAAGTTTATTAAATAGTCTCGTGGATATTACCTTCTTTGGAAAAATATTGATATCACCAAAGCTGTACAGGCTATATGATGATAATATACTTTACTTATAACACATCTAACATTTTTAGATTCCCACAAGATTCTCTTATTAAACATATTTTGAAGAGAGTATCTGATGCATCCTCCTAGCTATTAAGCATTTCCGTCCTATATTGCTTGCCCTTCCATAGTCACACTCTACAAATGTAAGAGCTAAGAAATAGAGTATCTGTGGGCTGGGGGGATAGGAAAAGCTAAAGGGAAATAAAAGTGTTTGATCTTTCACAACGGAGAATCATATAGAGGTAGACATACCTATAATAGTAAGAAACTTATTTTATAATTGGACTGGAGTTCTCTCTCTCTCTCTCTCTCTCTCTCTCTCTCTCTCTCTCTCATATGACTTTTTGTCTTCCCATTCCTGGCGTTTCTCATTGGGGATAATCCTTTAATCTCTCTTCTAATTTTTATCTTTTCATTTCATGGATGATTCCTTTTCGTTTTCTCATTCTTGGTCCATTCTTCTTTTAGTTTTAGTTTTTGCTCTTTTCTTCTCTTAAGTTTTTGGCGTAAGGGGTTGATGGAGTGTAGTGTTTGGATTGAAGCTAAGCTGTTCGTGGTCAAAAGAAAGGGGGGGAGGGAATCTATTTTGCATAGTTTTTTTTTGACCGATAATTTTTTTTTTTGATCGGTAAACAAAATTTTATTGATCAAAAGGAGGCAAAAAGCCCAAGTATACGGGACATATACAAGAGCAACGCCTGTGCGTGCTAGTTTAGAGATACGAGGAATTCATGAAAAGACATGCCATGGAAATCAATTACAATCGACCAATGAAGCAAGGTATTGAAAAACAAATTTCTAAGCTCTTCCATCGATCGCTCTTGATCTTCAAAACTTCTTGCATTCCTCTTCCTCCAAATGCACCACCATAGACATATAGGTAGCATTTTCCATATGGATGCAATTTGAGAGTTGCCCCGAATACCTCTCCACGAGGCTAGAAAGTCACATACCCCTTCCGGCATCACCCAAGCTAAACCCAATCGAGCAAAAACTTCGTTCCACAAGATTCTGGCAATCTCACAATGTAGTAAGAGATGATCAATGGACTCGCCCCACTTTTTGCACATATAACACCAGTCCATAACTATGATTCCACGTTTCCTCAGATTGTCTATAGTAAGAATCTTCTCCAAAGAAGCTGTCCAAACAAAAAAGGCTGCCTTTAGAGGTGCCCTTGTCCTCCATATGCTCTTCCATGGGAAGGACTGGGCTGAGGTGTGCATGGTCAAAGAATGGTAGAAAGAACGGACTGTGAAAACTCCCTTCTTGGAAGGGCGCCAATAAATCTTGTCTTCGCCTTCCCCTAACACATGAGTGGAGTAAACCTGGTCAAAGAACACCGAAAATTCATCCATTTTCCAGTCTTGTGCATCTCTAAGGAAAGTAATGTTCCATTGTGGAAGACCATTGGAGATGAGAACTAAATCCGCTATTGATACCTCTTTTCTTCTTGCTAAGCCATAAACTTGAGGAAAAACTTCCTTGAGTGCCCGATCACCACACCATAAATCATGCCAAAATTTTACCTTCACTCCATTTCCAACTTTGAAACAAGTATGTGCTGCATATGTGTCCCGACCTCTTCTAATATGTTTCCATAGCCCAACTCCATGAGGCCCACTCACCTCATTGGAACACCAACCTCCCCATGATTCTCCATGCCTCAAAGCAATGACATTTCGTCACAAGGCCTCCCGTTCATTGTGAAATCTCCATGACCACTTGCCTAGCAAAGCGTTATTAAAATATTTCAAATTCCGAATACCCAAGCCGCCTTCTTTGATGGGAGAACAAATTGTGGCCCATTTCATCAAGTGGAATTTAAACTCATCCTTTATCCCTCCCCAAAGGAAATCACGTTGAAGTTTCTTCATGCGATGAGCCACTTTGGCGAGAAGTGGGAATAATGAGAGAAAGTACGTTGGTAAGTTGGATAGAGTGCTCTTGATGAGAGTCACCCGGCCCCCTTTGGATAGGTACATCCGCTTCCAACCGGCTAATTTCCTTTTCATTTTTTCGAGCACATCATCCCACATGAATTTTGATTTAAAAGCCGCACCCAACGGAAGACCAAGATATTTCATGGGCAGCTGAGATATCTTGCAATCCAAGATGGATGCCAAACTCTCCACATTTGGTACAAGCCCCATTGGCACTATCTCAGATTTGGCCAAATTCACCTTCAACCCTAACACGGCCTCGAAGCATAATAAAAAAGCCCTCAACGCTCGGATTTGCTCTTGTTTGGCATCACAAAAGATTAGAGTATCATCAGCAAACAAAAGATGTGAAATGTTGATCGAACCTGAGGCTGCCTCCCCAACTGAGAATCTTGATAAGAAACCACCCGCCACTACCCCTGGAATCATCTTACTAAAAGCTTCCATCACGAAAACAAAGAGGAGTGGAGAAAGGGGGTCCCCTTGTCGCAATCCTCGGGAGCTTTTGAAAAAGCCTTTTGACGTGCCATTCACCAATACAGAAAAACAAGTCGTAGAGATACAGTAATGGATCCAAGTGCGCCATTTGATGCCAAAGCCACATCTCTCAAGTATATAAAGTAAGAATCTCCAATTGACGTGATCATAAGCTTTCTCCATGTCCAACTTGCAAACAAGTCCTGTCTCTCCTGTCTCTCCTGTCTCTCCCGACTTAATACGACTATCCAGGCATTCATTGGCAATAAGTACTGAATCTAGGATTTGCCTGCCCTTAACAAATGCATTTTGAGGCTTTGAGATCAAACTTTCCATTACTTTGCTCAACCTGTTTGCCAATATTTTGGATAAGATTTTATAAAACCCACCCACCAGGCTAATGAGACCAAAATCTTTCACCTCTACTACACCGGTTTTTTTAGGGATGAGTGCTAAAAAGGTTGCATTGAGACTTTTCTCGAGCCGTCCACTTCCATGAAATTTCAGGAAAACTCCCATGATATGCGTTTGGATATTGAACTGAGTTGAGTTGAGATGATAAAATATTATTAGAATATTATTGTTTATTATTATTATTATTTTAAAATTTAAAAAAGTTGAATTGTTTATTATATTTTGTATTGGGATTTGAAAAAGTTGTAATGATGAGTTGAGATGATTTTAAGTTCCAAACCAAGCCAAAGTATATCCCAACAAGTTTGAAAAAAGGCCATGGTAAAACCATCAGGACCTGGGGCTTTGTCGCCCGCCATACCTTTAACTACCAATCTGACCTCTACCTCCTCAAACGGCCTTTCAAGTTGTTCCAACGCCTGCGGATCAAGAACATCAAAAGCCAGCCCATCAAGTCTCGGCCTCCAGGAAAACTGTTCTGAAAACAACTTATCATAGTAATTGACAATGTAATCTGAGATCTCGGTTTGGTTGGATGAGGCCACCCCGTCTATCATCAGAGTTTCTATAGTATTGTTCCGCCCATGCGAATTGGCCACCTGGTGGAAAAACTTGGTACATCTATCCCCTTCAACCATAAAGCACGTGATTTTTGTCGCCAAGATATTTCTTCCAAAAGAGAGATCCGTTCAATGTCCGCAGTTACTTGAGTTTTGCGCGCCCGCTTGGTTTCAAGTAGTACCCGCTCCTCTTCCACACCCTCCAAGCCCTTAAGCTCCTCCAAGAGAACAATTTTTTGACTTCCCACATTACCAAACTCTTGTGCATTCCACTCCTTTAAATCCTTTTTTAAAGACTTTAATTTACAGGCCAGAATATAACTAGGATTGCCATGAAACTGATAAGATGACCACCATTGACATATTTTGTCCAGGAAACCATCAGACTTCAACCACATGTTCTCAAATTTGAAGTATCTTGGACCTCTTCTAATGCCTCCACAGTTCAAAAGGATGGGAAAGTGGTCCGAACATAGCCTGGGTAATCTCTTATGAATAAGGTCTGGGTAATGAGCCTCCCAATCCGGTGAGATAAGAAATCTGTCTAGCCTAGACCAAGATGGAAGATCTCTATTGCTAGACCAAGATGGAAGATTTCGATTGCTAGACCAAGTGAAAGAGCCACCTGCAAGAGGAAGATCCTGTAAATTTTGCTCAGAGATGAAGTTAGAGAATTCTACCATAGATGGGTTGAAACCCGAACCACCCAATCTCTCACTCGGAAAGCGAGTGACATTGAAATCACCACTGATACACCAAGGTAGGTCCCATACGCAGCCAATACCTGCCAACTCATCCCATAATAAACTTCTGGACCGATCAAGATTAGGCCGATAGACTCCAGCAAACGCCCACTGAAACCCATCTATGACATTCTTAAACGAGTATGCCACCACGTAATCTCCCAAAAAATCCTCCATTTTCTCCACCACCCTCCTGTCCCACATTACTAATATGCCCCTGGATGCTCCAATGGACGGTAAATAATGCCATCCCACTTGACTACAACCCCACAAACTTCTAATTATACGCAGAGAAATAACTGCAAGTTTCGTTTCTTGTAAACATACAACGTCCACCTTCCATTTACGAAGCTGATTTCTAACTATAAGACGTTTGTCTTTCTCATTCAGCCCCCTTACATTCCAAGAAACAATCTTTGGTTTCATAAAACCACATCATTTGCCCTTCCCCTCACTCTTCCCCGGTTAGAGCTATTTCCATTTGCTCCATCATTTATAGTCCAGTTAAGTCTATGGAGTTCTCTTGCTCGCTTCTTAGCTGATGCGAGCTCCTTGGGTGATCCCAAACTGTTCTTTCCAGCTTCCATAGCTGTAAAGAGGGCAATGAGCTGGTCCTCAAAACCACCGCATAAAATCCCCATGCTGAATTGCATCTCCTTTGCCTTGTTCAGGACCCAGTTTGAAGCCTGAGAATTGCTGTTCTTACTCGGATGCAGGGATATCAATGGGAGAGAGTCTTCCCAGCAACACTTATCTTCATATGCCACAGAACCTGTGTCTGCTGCCCCTACACTACCAAAGTCCATTTCCGATCTCAAGAGGGCAGCCATTTCAACTATCGATGTGGTCTGTGAATCTTCGGCGGAATTTTCTGCTTTGAGAGCCAGAATAGGTTCCTTAGAGCTTGACAGCAGCGCCGCCATCACTCCCCCCTCGTCTGGGAGATCGGCCACCAGTTCGCCTGCCCCCGTTGACCCAGTCTGTGGTGGTCCCGTTCGGGTGTTGTCAGTCTCACCCTCGAATGGAACCAACGCCAACGTGCATCCTGTTGCCTCCATTTCAACCTCACCACCCCTCACCTCAGTAGAGTCCATTTCTGACCTCAAGAGAGCAATCATTTCTGCCGTCGGCGTGGTTTGTGGATATTCCATAACTGTTGAACCAGGTTCAACGGCATTTTCTGCTTCGAGAACCATAACAGGTTCCTTAGAGCTTGACGGCAGCGCCGCCGTCACTCCCCCCCTCATCCGGGAGACCATCCACCAGTTCGCCTGCCCCCGCCGACCAAGTCTGTGGTGGTCTCGTCCGTTGGTTGTCCATCGCCGGTAGAGAAGCGTCGGACGATGACCCAATCTCGTATGTGGATGGGCCTGAGAGCTTGGCCCTCCATCTCCAGATCTACTTCTTGGGCCTGTATGCTGACCAGCCCACTTCTTGTCTGGTCTACCAAACCCTCCCGTGACCTTTTGCGGGCCCAACATCTGCACTTGTGTTCTCAAAGCCTTAGGGGCTCCACTTACTAATTCAGACCCCTGATCCATGCCCAGGTCCAACTCAATACTATCAATTAACCTCATGAGCCTCTCCCTCTCAGCTATCAGTTCCTCTTTTATTCTAAGTAGGGAAACCTTCTCAGCTACTTTCCTTTTGATCAGAGGACCTTCATCCCTTCTTGTGTAAACATCTCTGCCCTGACATTCCACTCTGCCCTTCTCCTTCAAAATTCCATCATTGCCCTTCAATTCAAAATCTAAACTACTAGCAGCTCCTCTCATGGCTGGACCAACACCAACTATGGCCTCAACATAGGTCTTGGATGTGGTGTTGTTCTGTACAGGAAGGTGTTTGGGGACCTCCCTCTCATGTAGACAGTTCACGAAGGCTCTATACATCAGTAGAGATTTGGTGGTTTGGTTGGCCAAGGTGGTTGAGGATTGCTTGAAGTTCTCGGGTAATAGGGCTCCGTATCAGACTAAAAGGGAGGGAAACAGAGTTTTCCTAATCCAACTTAGTCAAAACATGTATGGTAGGTTTGTGCAACTAGTTGAGCTGGGCACGGGCAAAGGAAAGGGTATCATTGTAATTCCTGAAGGTATAAATGGTATTGGTTGGGAAGGTTTTGTGAGGAAGGTGAGAGACCTTGTCGGCTCAAGTTCTTCTGTTTTTGTCTTCTTCAATGGTGCTGATAGTAAGGCTTCCAAAGGAAAATAGGTGAGAAAGGTTAACCCTCTTAGAGGAGCTTCCTCTTCCCACGACACCCCTTACTTGTCAGCTTTGATGGTACCAGTGAATGATATTCTTAGTTCTAGCAAAGCATCTGGAAAAGTTCATTCTAGGCATAACGAGGTAGTGATGACTGCAATATATAAGCAAGAAAGACCGATGGATATGATCAATAGGAAGCTTCCTGTAGCTGGTGTCGACGGTTGGCATTCCCGAAGTTGCAGAAATTAGGAGAAGTTGAAGAGTCACTATGGCACGTTCAGGCAGAGCTCCGGGGGTGTAAGGAGAGGTTGGACTTGTTGATGAAGATAGCTGATGATGGACTTGGCCTAATTTCGGGCTTAGGTTTTGTTTCTAAAGACAATAATGAAGTTTTTGTCGAGAAGAAGGGGGAATTGGATGGGCCTACGGTTTCTAAAAATAATAAAGGAGATGGGCCTGATAGTGGCCTACTTAAGAGGCTTGTGGTTCGGAAAGACCAAAACAACAGTGGGCTTTAGAGCAAAACAAGCCCGAGAAAGGTGAAGCTTCAGCACATTTCTGTGGCGGCTGGTTCGTCTTCTTAGAGAGAGTCGGCGGCGATGGGCAAACCTTATGTGGGTACCTCGGCGGTGAGTTTTGATACGATTAATATGGCGAAAGGGCTTTCTCATATCGTGACGCCATCTAAGGAACATGCCACTCAAGTGGCGGCGCCGACGAAAGCTCTTACTACACAGAAGAGGTTGACGGTCGAAGGCAATCCTCCCGGTAGCAATATGACGGTAGGTTCGTCTCAGGAGACTCCTCAAACTGATTCCTATCCTTCTAAGGGTCAGTATTGCGGCACTATTAGGTCCAAACCCATCTTGGCAATGGTGGAAGAGCATGTATCTCAGAAGGATGTAACAGAAACTGGAGGCTCTTCAGGGGGCACTATGGGGTCAAGTTCCTATTCGATTGACAAGAATTAGGTGTCTTCCTTAGGTACAAAGCCAGCCGCCAGGAAAGGCAAGTGTGGAAGAAGATGTTTGTTGCGAGGGTTTGATGGGGGTCGAGAAGTTTGTTTCTGAGGTTCCTTGTACTCAGTTCAATTTCTATGATTTACAGATGGTGATTGGTGGAGGTGAAGGCTCTATTTCTTGTGAATTGGGAGAGTTGATTGTTTTAGATGAAGATGAAGATCCTGACACTGTTCCTTTGTGTTCTATTAATCCTAATATCGAATGGCAAAATAAATCATTTGGTTGGGTGTTGAGGAAGGTGGAAGAAATCAAGAATTGTGTGGGGAGTTATTGTGATGGTTTTGAGGAACAGTTTAGAGCTCTACTTATCGCCAATGAGGCTGGCCAACCTGCGATCAGCTACCAAAAAAGAGAGGGAGTTGAAAAGGTTGGAGTGTACTATCAACTATAACACCAGGGAAGGGAGTGTCTTTAGTAATAAAGGTAAGGAGAGGGCTACCAATGGTTCCCAATGAAGTCCAAGATCGTCTCTTGGAATGTCCAGGGGCTAAATGACTATAGGAAACACATCCGGGTGAAAAATATGGTTCGTCAGTGGAAGGCAGAAGTTATTTGTTTTCAAGAAACTAAATTGAAGAAAGTTAACCATTTGGTGGTTAATAGCCTATGGAGCTGTTGTTGGGTGGGTTGGGTTGAGTTAGTCTCTAATGGAGCCTTGGGAGGTATTATTATTATGTGGGATAGGAGGGCTATGGAATTAGTAGACCACTATGTGGTAAATTATTTAGTGGCTTGTCATTTTAAGAATGTGGATGATGGAATTGAATGGGCGTTTGCTAGAATATATGGGCCTAACTTGGACTCTAGAATGAGTATTTTGTGGGATGAAATGGCGGGACTTTGCAGTTGGTAGGATCTCCCTTGGTGCTTTGGTGGGGATTTCAATGTTACTTGGTTTCCTTGTGAGCAAGGAGGGGATTCTCAGATTACTAAAGCTATGTCTAAATTTTCAGATCTTATTTCCGAGCTACAGTTGATTGATTTACCCATGGTGGGAGGGGAATTCACATGGTCAAATGGGAGAGTATGGTCCCGGTTGGATAGGTTTTTGATTTCCACTTCTTGGGAAGTCTTATTTCCGGATGTGAGGCATAAAACGTTGCAGAAAATTGTTTCTGACCACTATCATATCTTATTGGATTGTGGGGGCATTGTAAGTGGGAGAAGATATTTTAAATTTGAAAATATGTGGTTGAAGGATGAGGGCTTTGTTGGAAGGGTTAGGAGGTGGTGGGCCACTTATAATTTTTCTGATACTCCAAGTTTTGTTCTGGTAGGCAAACTCAAAGCGTTGAAACAAGACTTGAAGAGTTGGAATGTGGAGACTTTTGGTAATGTAGTGAATAAAAGAAAAATTAGAAAACAGCTTATGGAGCAGTTGCAAATTCTGGAAGATCCTTTGAGGAGAAGGAGAAGAAAAAAGAGGTGAATTCAGAAATTGAAAAGCTTTCTCTTATGGAGGAAATTTCGTGGAGGCAAAAATCCTGGATCCTTTGGTTGAAGGAAGGTGATAATTGTACGAAATTCTTTCATAAAATGGCAAACTCTCATTGTAGATTCAATGCTATTGAAGCTCTTCAAGATGGTGAGAATGTTCTTTCTGATATTGGGGAGATTGAAGATCACATTGTGAGTTATTATGAGAAGCTCTTTAGGGAAGAACACTCGTGGAGACCAAAGTTAGATGGGCTGGTGTTTGAGCCCATTGATCAATTGAGTGCAGATTGGTTGGAGAGAAATTTCGAGGAAGAAGAAGTTCTTGATGTGGTTAGAGGCATGACTAAGGACAAGGCTCTGGGTTCGGATGGTTTTTCCATGACATTTTTCCAAGCATGTTGGGACGTCGTGAAGGATGACATTATGAAAGTTTTTGGTGAATTTCACTCGTTCCTGAAATTTGAGAAAAGTATCAATACTACTTTCATTGCTCTCATTCCTAAAAAGACGGGTGCAGCGGAGATGAGGGACTTTCGCCCCATTAGCTTGGTAAATGGGATGTTGTATAAAATCATTGCCAAGGTGTTAGCCAATCGTATTAGTGTGGTTATGGACAAGATTATATCAGCCTTAGAATACATTTGTGAGGGGAAGACAAATTCTTGACTTGGTTATAATTGCAAACAATCTGGAAAGCAGAATAAGAATGGGTAAATCTGGAGTTTAAATTGGAGATGGAAAAGACTTTTGATCATGTCAACTGGGAATTTCTTCTTTACATTATTGGGAGATTTGGTTTTGGCGAAGTGGTGTTCATGGATTAAACATTGTATTTCAACGGCCAGATTTTCAATATTAGTGAATGGCAATCCGGTTGGCTTTTTTAACAGCTCTCGGGGTTTGAGGCAAGGAGACCCCTTTTATCTCCTTTTCTTTTTGTAATAGTGATGGATGCACCGAGTCATATGCTTGAAGCGGCTATTGAAGGAAGATTTCTGTCGGGTTTTGTGGTGGGTGATGAGAGTTGGGATAGTATTTCAGTATCACATTTGCTTTTTGCAGACGATAGCTTTGTGTTTTGAGAGCTTTACTGTTATGTTTCGAAGCTGTTTCTGGGTTAAGAATTAATCTTTCCAAGTCTGAAATTGTTCGAGTGGGTACGGTCAGAAATATTCTGGATCTGGCCAATATTTTGGGTTGTAAGGTAGCTTCGTTACCTATGAGATACCTTGGACTACCTTTGGGTGCTCCTTACAAATCAGTTTCTATTTGGGATGGGGTGATTGAGAAGATTAGGAGGAGGTTAGCTGGCTGGAAACAATTATATTTGTCTAAAGGTGGAAGAGTTACCCTGATTAAGAGCACATTGACTAATCTCCCCACTTATTCCCTCTCTCTCTTTCCTTTACCAGTTGGGGATGCTAAAAGAATTGAGAGGATTTATAGGAATTTCATGTGGGATGGTAATGGGAAGGAAAGAAAGTTTCATTTAGTGAGTTGAAATAAGGTTTGTCTTCCGGTTTCCTGTGGAGGGTTGGGAGTGCGAAATTTAAGACTTTTCAATAAAGCTCTCCTTGGGAAATGGCTTTGGAGGTATCATAATGAGAGTAATGCATTTTGGAAAAATATTGTGGATGTTAAACATGGGAGGATGTGGGGGAGTTGGTGTACGAATGAAGTAGGAGGGACGTTTGGGGTGGGTTTGTGGAAGTCTATTCGGCTAGGATGGGGGGACTTTGTTAAGAATACTAAATTCAAGGTGGGGGATGGGGCAAAGATCTATTTTTGGCATGACACTTGG